>NW_018164870.1:189324-200146 GCF_001263595.1 Phalaenopsis equestris | reverse complement strand
ATATGTATGTATATATATATATATATATGTATGTATATATATATATATGTATGTATGTATGTATGTATGTATTGTTGAGTGCTTTAGGGTTTAGATTTGGATGAGTACAGGTTTTGAGTGTTGCATTTGAGCCATTTTCCCCTCCGAAGGCTGTACCCGACGACAAGAATGTGCTCTAACTATAACTCGTCTGAGAAGGTGATCGTCTACAAGGATCTGAGTGGTGCTCCGGTTGTAGCTCGACCTGACGAGACATTTATCCTTCTACAGCCCCTCAAACCACACTTCCAGCAGCCCCAAAACCATCTTCTTTGTTGTCGTCCAGGCCTCTATCCTCCTCCCTACCGCTGCCCAAGCTTTCGACCTCTTCCCTGTTGCCGCCAAGCCCTCCCCGACTAGCCCCTGCTGCTGACAACCCTTCTCCGGCCTGTCCTTACTGCTGTCCAGCCACTGGCGTTTGTCACTGCTGCCCACCGGTGCCTATCCCCCGTTGTTGTCTAGCCCCCTTGGACACTGGTGCCTGCTGCCATCTGGGCCCCGCCACCCCTAGGCCACCACATCTCCTTCCTACCACCTCCAGCAATTGTCAACTCGTTTCCAAGAGTCATGTTTGTACCCTTTTGAATTCAATAAGAATAATTATTATTTTCATGGTGGTTTGGGCTTCATCCGGTATCATTTGGTATCAGAGCTAGCCCAACCCTAGTCTCATCTTAGGGTCCCTAGCATCCGACCCTACCCAAGTCACCCCCACAAATTTTTTTTTTCCCATTAAAGCTTTGATGAATAAGGTCGAAGCTCCCCCAACCCCAGTAAATTGACGCGGGAGTTTCATGGGTCGTGGAGTGTCACGGACGCGGTATTGTAGCTGCTACAATCCCACGGTTCAACTCTTTTCCCTCTTCCCTTCCTTTTCCATGATTCTCCTATTTTATTCCAATTATATGTTTGTCTTTTCTATTTCTTTTCTTTCCTAAGCATTACCTATTATATTTAAAATTTCCCATTATATGTATGTGCTATTGAGTGCTTTAGTATTCAGATTTGGATGAGTACATATTTCTGAGTGTTTCTTTTGAGGCGTTATGCCCCTCTGGTGTTGTATCCGACGACGAAAAGGTGCTTCAGCTGTAACTCTTCCCAGGTGGTGAGCTCCAGTTGTAGCTTGATCCTGACGAGACATTTATTCTTCTGTAACCCCTTCGGCCTAGCTTCCAACAGCTGCAATATAACACTCGGTTTCAGTTACCAGAGAGAAGAAACGAAGAATTGAAAGAGAAAAAACGATGAGTTGGAAGTCGAAGAAGTGAAAGTGAGGGGACAGTAAACCGAACATGGCGGGAGAGGAAGCGAGCGAAAGTCGGGAAGTCGAAGAGGAAAATTACCTGGAGTGACAAAAGCGGTATCAGAGCCGCCTCCTCCACCGCTCGACAGAGGCGGCCTCCACCCTAACCCTCATGTCGTCCTCCTCTCCTTCACACGTCACTCGACTCCCAACTAAGCCGGTTTGCAAGTTATATAGACGAATTCACCTCTTCGACTTCTCGACCTCCACTCGCTTCCTCTCCCACTATGCTCGGTTTCCCATCCCCTCACTTTCACTTCTTAGGCTTCCAACTCATCATTTCCACTCCTTCGATTCTTTGTTTCTTCTCCCGGGTAATTGAAACCAGGTGTTACAAGCAAACCATCTTCTCTGTTGTCGTCCAGGCCTCCACACTCCTTCCTGCGGCTACTGGGGTCTCCGGACTCTTCCCAGCTGCCGCCAAGAACCTCCCTCACCCCTACCGTTGACAGTCCCTCCCGGGCCTCTCCCTGTTGTTGTCCAGCCGCAAACGCCTTTCTCAACTGTTGTCCAGCCCCCTTGGACACCGATTCCTGCTACCGTCCAGACCCCGCCACCGGTCTCCTGCTGCCCAGGCCACCACAACTCCGTCCTGCCACCCTCCAGCAGTTGCCAGCCTATTTCCAGCCACCACCCGGCCATCCAATTATTCCCTGTTATCATCCAACACCTCTTGCACCGTCTAGCTGTTGTTCAGTCCCTTCATGCCCCCCTCCCTCTGCGAATCTACAGCTCTCTTTCTAAATGGTCGTTTATGTATTTTGTGTTGCTTTATATCTTATATTTTCGCAGTGTCGTCTTGTCCTTTCTGTTTTTATGTTTGTTGTCATTTATTTTATGTCGCAAGTGTCTTGTTTGTATCCTTTTGAATTCAATAATAATTATTATTATTTTTATGATGGTTTGGGCTTCCTTCGGTATAAGATTTTGACATAATTGTCGGGTTCCTTAGGTACATTTTGTTATAAAATTGCTTCTCTTATATAGATGGTGTGAGTCCAGCTTTTAATTTTTGCTTAAAACAAAAATTTCATGACACCATGAGAATAAAAGAATAATCTTTATGTTTATGACTGTAAGTGTATGGTAATTTAAGAAGTAGTACAATAAGAGAATATATGATTAGGAAGATGTAACTTTATATCCTCATTAAATATAGATACCATCCTCTAAGATTTCTTTGTTGTAATCATCATGCAAGCCTATAGATAAGCTCCAATAGTCAATTAATAATATATCAAGAATATCTCTCCATATGCTCTTGCTACTGTTAGAGAGGTGCCTAAAGGCACTTTAGTATTTTATTAGTTATTGGTATAAATAGAGCTTATCATGCTTAGGCTTGGGGGTGTAATGAGATTGTTGTATTGAGTCGTAGGATTAGGGTTTGGAAGAGATCATGTACCTCTCAAACTATAAGAGCTTATCTTTATGCATTTGAATTGTATTGCTTGGTGTTATTGAAATAAAAATTTTGGTTTCCTTAATTTATGTTGAAAACTTCTTTGGTTCCTTTCAGCTTCGTGTTGCTCGCTCCATTGTATGTACTTGCCCTCCTACTCTCAAATCAATCACTTATAAATGCTTTCCCCTGTAATTTCTACTATTTTCCCTCCCCTCACTTCCCTGTGAAGTTGCCCACTTTGAGCAAATGAACTTGTGTCACCATGCACTAGCTTCATTGCACACTTCTTGCACTTAGCATACCTTGCTTTCTCTAGCAAGTTTCTCTCTTTAATACATTAGTATTATAATTCACCAAGAGAAAAAATTGGGACAAATTACTTCCTATTGACTCTTCACCATTGATCCCACTATTTGTTAATGAAATGAAGAATTCTTCATCAATCTTTAACCCTTCTCTATAGAATGTGCAATTTCAATAAATGGTAGCCTCGAGCATTGAAAATATTGTAATTGCTCTCTCTCTCTCTCTCTCTCTCTCTCTCTCTATTTTCATTGAACTTTCTCCTCCTCCAAGCTCCCACTCTTTGTCAACCAAATTTGATCATTGGTTTGAGGGGTGATGGGGTAAATTGTGGACATGATAGCTATACTAGAGGCAATCATGGTCATCGCATTTTTCTTACTTTTTGTCATTGCAACGACACCAACCATCCTCTTGAATGTTTGTGGGCTATCTCTCTAGTCCTCCACATACTTTTACGACAAATTCAACAAAGCTTACTCTTGGTGATTCATCTTCTATGATTAACCCGCATTTTTCTTATTTTTTGTCATTGCAACGACACCAGCCATCCTCTTGAATGTTTGTGGGCTATCTCTCAAGTCCTCCACATACTTTTACGACAAATTCAACCAAGCTTACTCTTGGTGATTCATCTTCTATGATTAACAACTTTAACATTCTTGGTTATATACCATAACAAATCAGGTTGACTCTTCTTCAAGATCCGATATAGTTGTTTCTACTGATAAATCATCAATTTAGGGTAGTTGTTTCTACTGATAAATCATCAATTTAGGGTTCCAATGCTTCTTCTCAACAATAGATAACCACCAACTCTTTTCATTTATTTGCATGACCTCCTTTACACCTGTTATTGTTGTTGGACTGGCTCTCTTATCTCTACAAAAGGCATTGTTCATGCTTTGGAAAATCTCTCTCTCATAGTTATTTTTAATGTCCCACAATTTCTTATCAACTTATTAAGTATTGATTGACTCACTAAAATGTCATTATTATTGTGTGACATTCGATTTAGCTTATTATGCCTTTTAGGATTTCAACTTAAGAAAATGATTAGTGGACATGTTAAAGTTTCAGTTCACTACTTGATTACAAATGTTTATTGCACATTCCCTTATTACTCCTCAGAAGTGGAGTTCATCTAGAATGATTTAGATCTTTGCAATTAATATATTTCTATTTGCTACTTAAATTTCTACAATATATCAAGCTTCTTTTATAATTAGATTGGGCTACTTAAATAAGGGCAAGATATTTTTTTTCAATTTATCTACACATCAGTGTGACTTCTTGATAATTAATCCATTCCTCTATCCTCTCCCATGCACATAGACAATTATTTTGCTTCAAAAAAATGAATCTTGTTGTCTTTATATGAAGTTTAATCTCCTTATTCATTTGTGTTCAATATACTCATTCCAAGTAGCACTTGCTAAATATTTCAAAAAATGGATACCATAGCTCAAATGAGGAATGCAATAATAATGAAGTACGAGATTGTGAAGTATTATGGCTTGAGAAATTTTTGGCTCTAGAAAGCCAAAATGCAAGGTACACTAATCCGCCACAGACTTGTGAAAGCATTAATGGGGTGTTCAACTCAAATGATGCTATAAAGGTAAAAAAGAACTGGTGAATTCTATCTGTTACAAGATGCAACTTTGAATCAAATGAATTCAGTTTCATTATCATTTAAGCAAAAGCATTGTGATTAAAGGGAGCAAATAAAAATTAACTTCATGTTTAAAGTCAGCAAAAAGAAAGGCACGTGCCGAACGAAGATAATGAAATATGGTTGGTGAGTTGATCTCAACAATATAGTATAAAACACGGAAAAAAAAAGAAGATAGAAACACAAAATAAAGAGTAGATGTCACGGGAATTATTCATATTAAAATTTGATTTTCTTATTGTTGTTTGGTTAACTGTGGTATCATTTGATATCAGAGATAGGTTAATCTCTAGTCCTATCCTGGGGTTCCTAGAATCCACCACTACCCAACCCTACCTCAACTCAAAATTTTTTTTTCCCACCCTATATCACCTCTACACACCTTCGACCTGCCCACCCCCAAACCCTAATCATGCCATCGCGGAAGCAATTGTCAGAACCTGGTCAGGAGTTTTCCATAAAGAGTTACAGTGACAGCTCCACCAAGTGCTACAACGGCTTGACGACATTGAGGAAAAGACCCATGGAGAGGTTATCGGCGAGCGTGGTAGTGAGATTTGAAGAGAAGAGAGAGAAGAATGCTTGAACCCCTTTCGTAGGGATGATTCTAGTGGAGAAGACATGCCACGACGCTTTAGGATACACTGTCAGAGGAGGTCGAGAGATTGAGTGCCTATTAGAGGATATAGAAACAAAGTCTGTTGCAAGATACAGAGACCTAGGAGTGAAAGTGGACATATCAGATATGGAGAGGAGAATGAATCTA
Source organism: Phalaenopsis equestris (assembly GCF_001263595.1). NCBI lineage: Eukaryota > Viridiplantae > Streptophyta > Magnoliopsida > Asparagales > Orchidaceae > Phalaenopsis > Phalaenopsis equestris. The sequence continues at coordinate 194,652 of NW_018164870.1, read as the reverse complement.
GATGATTTCTTGGAGTGGTTGCAGACCGTCGAGAGGGTCTTTGAATACAAGTGTCAGATGACCGGAAAGTGAAACTAACTGCTATCAAACTGAAGAAGAGAGTCTAATCGTGGTGAGGGAACTTGAAGAGAGAGAGAAATAGAGAGTGAATGGCAAGATTACTCCCTGGGAAAAATTGAAGACATAGTTGCGACGATAATACCTACCCCCATACTATCATCAGGATCTTTCTTGAGGTTCCACTACCTATAGTGGATGGACCTATCAGTAGAGGAGTACACAACAAAGTTTATGCAACTTAAGCTGAAATGTGATTTGACAGAGTCGGAGGAGCACAAAATAGTCAGATACTTGGGGCGCTTGAAGCCCACTATCGGTAACGTGGTCCAGCTACAACTTTACTGATCATTGGGCGACGTCTAGACCTTGGCACTGAAGGTAGAGAGACAGCAGAAGCAAAGCAAGCACCTACCGCCATTCAGGCAATCACTCGCAGTTGAAGACATCAGAAGCATGGCTCAAAGGCTTGAGAAGACTGGTCAGGAGAATTATAGAGTTACTTAGAGTGAGAAGAAGCCCGAGAAGAGTAACACGCCTATTACAATCCCAACCGTGAAAAGCTTCAGATGTCATGGATATAGGTATATCACCCTCAATTGCTTGACGAGCCAAGTTGTATTATTTACCAAACAGAGTGTAGTAGAGGAAGTTAGTGATGAAAAGACGGGTGAAGAAAAGGGTGAGTACCATCTTCCACCGGATGAGGGCAAGATGCTAGTAGTTCAAAGAGTCCTACAAACTGAGGCTACAAGGGAATAGTAGAGTTTTCGTTACAACACATTCTACATTTGTTGCACTATGAAAGGAAAAGTATGAAGCCTCATCATCGATTGAAAGAGCAGCAAGAAAGTGACATCCACACATATAGTGGACAAGTTGAGCCTCACGACTCGGAGACACTCATCCATACTCCTTGACGTGGTTGAGAAAGAAGAATAGAGTCAGCATTGACAGAAGGTTTCTCGTGGAGTTTTCAATTGGCAATCAACTACAGAATTAGATGTGGTGCAATGTGGTGACCATGAATGTCTGTTGTTGTTTGTTGGGAAGATTGTGGCGGTTTGATCGCATGGCTCGGCATGATGTGTACAAGAACACTTACTCCACCAAGAATGCCAAGCACACCATCCTTCTACCTTCTATGGAGTCTGAGATTACAGGTGCCCTTGCCAACAGAGAAGCGTCGGTGGAATCATTTTTGGTGATGACTGAGTACAACAAGAGAAAATGTTTGTTTAAAACATAGGGCATCCAATACACAGAGTTTCAGAACATCCTGTTCAATAGTTTACCACAATGGTCGCCACTATTAAGAGCTCGCTCTGTTCTCACGCCATACAAGTATGAGTCAGCCTGAAGCTGCCATCAGAAGGCCCTGCAAAATATATTTGACAATAAATCCCAATTCAGTCCAGCAATAGATCTCGAGAGGGTTGGATCGATACGGATGGCTACTCACAAGAGAGAAAAATGATCATATGTTTTGGGGAATTGTGCAATCGTTAGTGGGATCCAGATGTTGATATCGACGAAATCAAAAACCATTCAACCCCGGGAGGTTACAACAGCTCTGACACCTTCAACATGTGGACAAAAGCTTCAATGAAGAAGGTTGAAGCTCCCCCCAACCCTGGAAGAATGACGTGGGTCGTATCCCAAGCACACGAGATTTCCTGCGACAAAAAGCAGATTCCGCTTCCGTGCACGGAACAAATCGGTTTAGGTATTTTCATTATGGTGGAGTCGGTTGGTCCCCTTGAGCCACTCTTAGTTATTTTATTATTATATATTTACTTTCCTGATGTTTTAGATTTAGTTTTTTGTGTGTTTTGTATCGAAATAGTCGTCAATGTCTCTTATTCTCTTCGAGGGTTGTATCATAGGGTTTCAATTAATGCTTCAACTATATCTTGGTCTCCAGTTAGTGTGTATCTTCCCTATACCCTTTCACGTCGCTCATGCTTCGCTGCCACACCTCCCTCCTCGCTGCAAAACTATGATAGCTGCACTTTTTGTTATTTTCCTGTAAATTTCCTCTATCCATCCCTTCCTCCTCACTGTCATTATTGTTCTAGCTCTCCACCTTCGCTTTGCTGCTGTCCAGCCCTTCCTCTTTGTTGTCGCCGTCATTTCAGCATCCTTGTTGTCGTCACCCCGAGCAACTCTCCCACATCACTCCCTGTTGTTTGCTTGTTGTCTGACACTGGGGAAACAACAGTTATGTTGTTTTATGCTTGTCAACCGCTATGGGTGTAAATGAGTCAAACACGAGCTAGCCCAAGCTCAGCTCGTATTCGGCTCGTTAAAAAAATCACCGTTCATGTTCGACTTGTTTATATTTCGAACAAAAAAATGTGTTTGTGTTCGGCTTGTTTTCTTAGCGAGTCGAACACGAGTTGTTCGCAAACAACGAGTCATTTTGATAACTCTAATTAAACAGCCGTTATTGTTCTAGCTCTCCACCTTCGCTTTGCTGCTGTCCAGCCCTTCCTCTTTGTTGTCGCCGTCATTTCAGCATCCTTGTTGTCGTCACCCCGAGCAACTCTCCCACATCACTCCCTGTTGTTTGCTTGTTGTCTGACACTGGGGAAACAACAGTTATGTTGTTTTATGCTTGTCAACCGCTATGGGTGTAAATGAGTCAGACCCGAGCTAGTCCAAGCTCAGCTCGTATTCGGCTCGTTAAAAAAAATCACCGTTCGTGTTCGACTTGTTTATATTTCGAACAAAAAAATGTGTTTGTGTTCGGCTTGTTTTCTTAGCGAGTCGAACACGAGTTGTTCGCAAATAAAGAGTCGTTTTGACAACCCTAGTCATTCAATCATAAGATAATTAAGGATTAGGGCAAGATTTAAATCTTATTATTTATATTAAAGCATCTTTTAAATATAATTTAATATATTTTCATTCTATTTTATGATTAATAATTTTAATTGATTATAAATCTTTGTAGGCTTGTAGTCAATTAAATTTTTTAAAATGTTCATCAATTATATTTTTATATATATATATATATAAGTATGTGTGTGTAATTTAATTATTTCGAGTCAAAACAAGTTGAAAACGAACGAACAAATATTTGTTCATGTTCAGCTTGTTTATATATTGAGCGCAAAAAAAATTGTTCGTGTTAGGTTCATTAACTTAAGGAAGAAATCAAACAATAACTTCTTAACTAACCAAACACGAATTGTTCGCAAACAACGAACCGATTTGACGGCGCTATCAATTGCCTTTTTGACCCTCGCGCCACCTTCCAAACCCTCGTCAACCACCGCCGCCGCCCCTTAATCTACCCCATAGCTTGAGTTTGCACTGCCAATTGTTGCAATTTCAAATTCACGTAAGTTGGTTGTAATTTACTATTTGATTCCATAACAAATTTAATTTTTCTATTGTTATTTGGTTAACTCTGATATCATCATCATAACAAGTAAATTAAAAAAAAAGAAACATACATACCTCACAAGTGTCATGAATTTACATAACTAACACCCACAGTTTGATATTTACACTTATAGCACCTTGTATTATAAACTTATGCATGAAAATGTGAATTTCATTTTTAAAAAGGTAATGATTGTGGTATTTTTTATGCGAGGTTAAAGATAAAAGTGGCATGCATGTAAATATGAATCTATAGGTGTTAGATGTGTAAATACATAAGAACTGTGGTATGTATGTAAATGGCCCTAAAATAAATCAAAGTTAACTGCAATTATACATATTTTTAATCATCATATACTACACAAGCAAAATTAGCACAACACTTTATGTTTAGCGTGCTAAATTGAAAGAATCATACCTTTATGAATGTAGAATTGGCACATTGCATATTATATGACCATTGATCACCTTAGGGTTAAAAAATCTTTCCATAACTTTCTAAATCAATTAGAGGCACTTCATCCTTATAACATAAAACAAGATAAATTCAACATAAACTCACAGCATTCTGAACATATTTAACAATGCTTTCGGAGGAAGAATCTGAACCATCTCCAATAGCCTTTGCGGAAAATCTCAAATGCGTGTTTTTAGCTGCACCAATTATAAGGTCTGAGTAAATAAAAGCACAATGATATCAACTAAACCTTTCCAAAAACAATAATTAATTTGTATGAAAAAAATTTGGGTGATAATATCTTGACAAAGATTTTAGTTATAATGGACTTTAAAACACTTGGATATGCTTTGTCATGGACACAATATATAAATAAACAATCTTATTCATCTATTGCACTTTTCTCAAAAGTGAACTCGAAGAATTTAAGGCACATCCCAGCTCAAATTTTCTCCCGATTAAATATGGTCAAATAAGTAAACTCGGGACATTTGCGTAAGAATGATGTTAGTAAGCATGTGAAATATGATAATTGTGCAAAACAAGCCAAACTGAACTTAACAGGCTCATGCAAAAACAAAAAAAAAGTGCGCAATTAAAAGAATTAGTTTTTCAAATTTTCTTTTTTATAAGGCGAAATTTTTAAAATAGCTTTTTTAAAAATTTTATTTTTTAAATCGACAAAAAAAAATTTTTGAGATTCGAGAAAATCGCCACATCGTCGACGACTTTTTCGTTGATGTGGCAAAGTTGCCTAGTCATCGACGATTTGCCATGTCAGTGAAAAAGTCGTGCCATGTCAGTGACAAAGTCGCCACTGACCTGGCCCACCCCTCTTTGCTAAATTGTTATAAAGAAAAATAAAGTTGTAGAATTGTTATAAATTTTAAAAACTATGACAAATATTCCTCACCAGCCAAAAGGTCTACAAAGCTTCTGGGATATTTTTAGAGCCCCGCCCCTCTTTGTCCGATACCCCGCCTGCTTCACTCTCATCCGCCCCTCTCTCCAACCCAACTGTTCTCCCCATTATTGCCCCGAAATGCTCACATTACGCCTCTCCTCCCTCCAACCCAATTGTTCTCCCCATTATTGCCCCGAAATGCTCACGTAACTCCTCTCCTCCCTCCAACGCATCGATTCTCCCTATTATTCTTCTCCCAACCGAAACACAACACCTCTCTTCCCTCAAACTAAGCACCCAACTCCAAGCTCCTCACAATTTTCTCAGCCACCTTACAATTCGAAAAACAGTGACAACCCGCATCCCTCCTCTCCCCACTTCCTCTCTCTCATACCTTCTCCAAAACACTTCCTCTCTCTCATCTCTCTCATATCGTCGATTTTAAAAAAAATTTTTGCTCTCATATCTTCTCTAAAAAACTGTGAGAACCATCAGAGCTTCTCCATCACCTTGGTTAAGT
>NW_018164870.1:178612-182383 GCF_001263595.1 Phalaenopsis equestris | reverse complement strand
CACAATCAGAACTTGGAGATAGTCATACAAAACATAACCATAAAAGCCACAATCTAAGAACAAAAGAGATGTCATTTAAATGTGTGCCATCGTAACCACATCGCTTCTTATGCTCAAGAAATTGGAGATAGATAACATTGGTCGGAAAGCATTCAAATGGTAACAAGGCACTAGCAACTGTTGCGGCACTTCAAATTCTATTCCCCTTCTAAAGTTAGAGATCATTTTCTGTCCAATAATCACATCTCTCTCACTAAATAAGCTAACTGCTTCATTCGATTACAGGAGGCAAAAAAAATTGTCATGAATTGGTAAATGACTAAAGGGTAACAAGTCATTATGATTGCTAAATGACTAAAAGGTAACGATTTCTTTGTTCGCTCCAGTTAACAAAAACCTAAATCAACCTAAAAACTATAAATCAGGTCTGCACTACTACATGAATGTTTGTAAGATTTCCACAGTTCTGAAGCTGGTAGCGGTCACTAGCCAAATTGCTAAACGGATAGAAAGCTACATGACAAAAAATGCAACGAAATTAGTATGCTATATAATGAATCAAGAGCAAAAATGGCATGAGGGCAGCAGAAACGTGACAAAAAAAAAGAAGCAGAATATGTACACAGAAGCGGGGAGCAGCGACTATAAAAATTATGGTGAAAAAAAATACTTTGATTGTTAAAAAAGGAAGAATGCAATGCCGATGACGAACCAAAAGATAAAGACAAGAAAATGAAGAAAAAAAAATTATAGAGAGAAAACCTCATGGTTTAGCAGCTAGGAAAAAGGAGTCATCTCCACTGAGGATTCCATCAATCATCCCCAATTTACACAAGGTTAAATATTCATAATAGTAGCCACAATTTCATATATATTCTAAACCTCATTATATTAACATAAAGAGAAGCATGTTCAATTGTGAAAAATTAAATCAAAACACAGGAATGACAATTGTAATAATAATGACATAATCATGTTACACTAAAGACTAACTATAATAAAAGAAACACTCAAACAAAGTGTTCGAGATGAAAAATGTAAATATCACCTACAATTAGGAAAACTAGAAATGCACCAAATACTTTGAAAGAATGTACTTTTATGATGTCCATAATAAATGTTTATTCAAATCCAAAATAAACATGATTTATCATCCATAAAAGCTACTTTAATCCAATCATGCTCCTGCTATCGCATTAGCTATTTGTTCCCTCAATTCTGTCATTTCACTTGCACCTTCTCCGTCTATAGTACAGGTGGTTGAAGCATCATTCTCCACTTATGTGAAAAACTGACCTAAACGGCATTCAAAGGTATCTACAGGTGGTTGAAGCATCATTCTCCACTTATGTGAAAAACTGACCTAAACGGCATTCAAAGGTATCTACAGGTGGTTGAAGCATCATTCTCCACTTATGTGAAAAACTGACCTAAACGGCATTCAAAGGTATCTACAGGTGGTTGAAGCATCATTCTCCACTTATGTGAAAAACTGACCTAAACGGCATTCAAAGGTATCTACAGGTGGTTGAAGCATCATTCTCCACTTATGTGAAAAACTGACCTAAACGGCATTCAAAGGTATCTACAGGTGGTTGAAGCATCATTCTCCACTTATGTGAAAAACTGACCTAAACGGCATTCAAAGGTATCTACAGGTGGTTGAAGCATCATTCTCCACTTATGTGAAAAACTGACCTAAACGGCATTCAAAGGTATCTACAGGTGGTTGAAGCATCATTCTCCACTTATGTGAAAAACTGACCTAAACGGCATTCAAAGGTATCTACAGGTGGTTGAAGCATCATTCTCCACTTATGTGAAAAACTGACCTAAACGGCATTCAAAGGTATCTACAGGTGGTTGAAGCATCATTCTCCACTTATGTGAAAAACTGACCTAAACGGCATTCAAAGGTATCTACAGGTGGTTGAAGCATCATTCTCCACTTATGTGAAAAACTGACCTAAACGGCATTCAAAGGTATCTACAGGTGGTTGAAGCATCATTCTCCACTTATGTGAAAAACTGACCTAAACGGCATTCAAAGGTATCTACAGGTGGTTGAAGCATCATTCTCCACTTATGTGAAAAACTGACCTAAACGGCATTCAAAGGTATCTACAGGTGGTTGAAGCATCATTCTCCACTTATGTGAAAAACTGACCTAAACGGCATTCAAAGGTATCTACAGGTGGTTGAAGCATCATTCTCCACTTATGTGAAAAACTGACCTAAACGGCATTCAAAGGTATCTACAGGTGGTTGAAGCATCATTCTCCACTTATGTGAAAAACTGACCTAAACGGCATTCAAAGGTATCTACAGGTGGTTGAAGCATCATTCTCCACTTATGTGAAAAACTGACCTAAACGGCATTCAAAGGTATCTACAGGTGGTTGAAGCATCATTCTCCACTTATGTGAAAAACTGACCTAAACGGCATTCAAAGGTATCTACAGGTGGTTGAAGCATCATTCTCCACTTATGTGAAAAACTGACCTAAACGGCATTCAAAGGTATCTACAGGTGGTTGAAGCATCATTCTCCACTTATGTGAAAAACTGACCTAAACGGCATTCAAAGGTATCTACAGGTGGTTGAAGCATCATTCTCCACTTATGTGAAAAACTGACCTAAACGGCATTCAAAGGTATCTACAGGTGGTTGAAGCATCATTCTCCACTTATGTGAAAAACTGACCTAAACGGCATTCAAAGGTATCTACAGGTGGTTGAAGCATCATTCTCCACTTATGTGAAAAACTGACCTAAACGGCATTCAAAGGTATCTACAGGTGGTTGAAGCATCATTCTCCACTTATGTGAAAAACTGACCTAAACGGCATTCAAAGGTATCTACAGGTGGTTGAAGCATCATTCTCCACTTATGTGAAAAACTGACCTAAACGGCATTCAAAGGTATCTACAGGTGGTTGAAGCATCATTCTCCACTTATGTGAAAAACTGACCTAAACGGCATTCAAAGGTATCTACAGGTGGTTGAAGCATCATTCTCCACTTATGTGAAAAACTGACCTAAACGGCATTCAAAGGTATCTACAGGTGGTTGAAGCATCATTCTCCACTTATGTGAAAAACTGACCTAAACGGCATTCAAAGGTATCTACAGGTGGTTGAAGCATCATTCTCCACTTATGTGAAAAACTGACCTAAACGGCATTCAAAGGTATCTACAGGTGGTTGAAGCATCATTCTCCACTTATGTGAAAAACTGACCTAAACGGCATTCAAAGGTATCTACAGGTGGTTGAAGCATCATTCTCCACTTATGTGAAAAACTGACCTAAACGGCATTCAAAGGTATCTACAGGTGGTTGAAGCATCATTCTCCACTTATGTGAAAAACTGACCTAAACGGCATTCAAAGGTATCTACAGGTGGTTGAAGCATCATTCTCCACTTATGTGAAAAACTGACCTAAACGGCATTCAAAGGTATCTACAGGTGGTTGAAGCATCATTCTCCACTTATGTGAAAAACTGACCTAAACGGCATTCAAAGGTATCTGGTTTATTGCTCATGTTATAACTAAATCAAAACAAAGCCATAAAATGTCAAATTAAAATCAAGTAGAAAGTAAAAAATCAAATCAAACTTGTGCAAATATCAGAAGTTATAGAGTAAGAACTATTATAACTATAAAGAGAACATATCTACCACTCTAACATGCAAAGTTTGGTAAATTTTGAAATTAGAGTAAGAATCATAAGTTATAGTTCATGCAAGTATATATCTAATATTTTTTTTT
>NW_018164870.1:135210-177967 GCF_001263595.1 Phalaenopsis equestris | reverse complement strand
TGGAAAAGGCGAGGCCACGGGGTCGACCTCGCGGCCTGCTTTCTTCCTTTTTAGCGGCAATCGACTGCTGCTGCCGAAGGAAAGCTCGCGATAGAAATATTAGCTTTCCGATTTAGGAGTTGCGATGCTCGAAAAACGCGGCCCCAAACGGACCCTTAATTCGTTTGCTGATGTCACTCGGGATGTTATTGCTAATGTGATGGCTACAGGTGTAGTTCCTGGGAAGAATCTTGCGGCCCCGGATTCATTAACTGCTGAAGGGGCTCGCCCTTCCTCGGCATCTCTTCCTGATGCCCTGAATATGGACAATATTTCTCTATATTCCAATCTCAATGATACTCTTTCTAATAACCCGTTGGATGATATTTCAAAAGTATTAAGAGACGAATGACTTGTACAAAAATATCGTAGAAGAAAGAATAGAGTTAAATAAAGTTCAAAAGGAGGCTCAAAATTTTAGCAATGAGAGTAATGGTTTAGAGGAGAATCAATATTTTTCAGATGGAGAAAATGGACAGACCCGACCTAGATATTCTAGGAAGGGTAATATGTCTGTTCATGTTTAATATTCTTATCTGGAATATCAGGGGAGTTGCGGATCCTCAATCCCTTGGTAGACTTAAACTTTTGTCAAGGATTCATATGATAGATATTTTTGCTATTTTGGAATCCTTGGTCGCCTCTCCGGATGATCGTATCTTGGGTAAATTCAAAAACTTCACTTTTTTTGCTAATTGTTCTAACAAAATCTGGTTGTTTTGGCGGAAGCATGTTACAGTTGATATCGTTACTGATGATAGACAGTTTGTACATTCCTACTTTTCTATGGATGTTTTTTCTGGCTTTCTTACCTTTGTCTACTCCGGGACTTCTAATGCTGCTAGAGGTGATCTCTGACACAAGCTTGTTGTTCTGGGCCAGTCTATCAATCAAAATTGGATGGTTGGAGGAGATTTCAATATGGTGATGCATGAATCAGAGAAATTAAGTGGCAAGAGATTTGATTCCACCTTAACTAATAATTTCAATGAGTCGTTGGCTCTGGCGGGTGTCTCTGATTTGGGATTTATCGGCACGAAATTTACCTGGAAAAAGGGTAAGTTGTTTGAAAAAGTTGATAGATGTCTTGCTAATCAGCAGTGAAATACCTCTTATGATTTCTCTCAAGTTCAGCACCTATCCCGAACCAGATCGGATCATAGTCCTCTCATTCTATCATTTGATTATTTTAAAAAGTCCCTACATACCACTTTCATTTTTTAAATGTTTGGGCTAGACATGATGGCTTCTTGAGACTTATTGTGGCAAACTGGAAATGTGAGGAGATGGGAAATGCAGGAGATGGGAAATGCTTGGGAAATGCTTGGTATATTCTTTGGAAATTACACAAGAGGGTGGCTGCTGCTTTAAGATCTTGGAATTGGGATGTAGTTGGTGATGTTCATGCTAGAGTTAAAAAAGCAGAAAAAAGGGTAAGTGCGCTTCAAGCTGTTGATGAGAACACCACTGATATTATTTTAGAAATACAGGATGCTAACAAAGAATTGCTTGAGGCCTCTCTTTGGGAGGAGTTGCTTCAACAAAAGCGGGGGAGGCTCATTTCTCTCAGGGAGATAGAAACACTAAATATTTTTATGCTTGTATTAAACAGAGAATAACTAATAACATCATTGTGAGAATTAAAAACAATGAAGGGAATTGGATTACTGGAGATGAGGAAATTGGGGAGAATGCAGTTCTTCACTTTTCTAAACTCTTTGAGTTCCACGAGATATCGGGCTATATTGATGCCTCCTTATTTGATGATGTTCGACATCACATGGTGGATATTGATCTTTGTGATATTCCTACGACTGAGGAAATATATTCCACCCTCCTTGAGATTAATTGTAATAAAGCTCCGGGGCCTGATGACTTTAACTCTGTTTTTTATACCAAATGCTGGAGTATTTTTAAGGATCATGTTGTCGCGGCTATACAAAGTTTCTTTAAAGAAGAAACTCTTGGAAATTATTTTTTTGGCTGCTACTATTGTTCTCATTCCTAAAAACAGTCAAAAGAGTTCTTGGGATCATTTTAGACCAATTTCTTTGACTTATGTTATTTTTAAGTTGATTAGTAAGATTTTGGTCAGACGCCTTTAGCCTCATATTCACAATTAAATATCCTTGAATCAACCTGCTTTTATTGAGGGAAGGGGGTTACTGATAATATTATGCTGGCTCAGGAACTCATTCTTGATATTGATAAAAAATGTAGAGGGGGCAACATGATTACTAAACTGGATATTCGTAAGGCTTATGATTCGATTAGCTGGGAGTTTATTTTGAAGATTCTCCATGCTCGTGGCTTCTCTCAAGAGTTCTGCAAACTTATAAATTCCTGGCTTCATTGTAATAAGTACAATAAGTACAACATTCTCATTAATAACAAATCTCGAGGCTTTTTTAGTGCGGGCCGTGGGATTAAGCAGAGAGATCCTCTATCCCCTATTACTATATTTATTTTAATTTTTGACTATCTCTCCCGTCTTCTTAACAATTTTTTCAGGAGTAACCCTAAGTTGCAATATGCTCATAAATCTAACATGATGGTTTCTCATTTAGCTTATGCCAATGATATGATCCTATTTTCTAATGCTAGCAAGAATACGGTGAAGGAGATTCATAATGTCATGGTTGATTTTCAATCTATCTCGGGCCTCTCTTTCAATGCTAATAAATGCAATATTTATCTAGGGAACATGGTTAATCGTTCTAATTCCTCATGGATAGCTAATTTTACGGGTTTCTCCCTCTCTACTCTTCCACTTAAATATCTGGGAGTTTTTATCCTTAAGGGCAGGAAGAGACGTATACAGTTTGACAAGGTGGTGAAAAAGATTCAGAAAAGAATCTTGGATTGGAAAAATAATTTTCTCTCCTTTGGGGGACGAATTACAATGCTTAGGAGTATTCTTCATTCACTTCCTTTATATATTCTTCATGTTTTCCAACCAAAAAAGTGCACTATTACGACTCTTGAAAGATGTTTCAATAAGTTATTATGGGTGGGAAATCATTCTGGTAGAAGATGATTACCTTGGAAGGATGTTTGTAAACCCATAAGCGCTGGTGGGCTGTGTTTCAAATCTCTGCATCATATTACAAATATCAATGTTTTCAAGCAATGGTTTAATTTCAGGAAAAAAAAGTCGTTATGGGCTAACTTCATGCAGGAGAAATATTGTCGCTTTTCTCATCCTGCTTTGATGAATTGACGATTAGGCAATTCCACGATGTGGAAGAGACTGCTTGCTGTTAAAAATTGGGCGAAGAACTTCATTTATTGGGAGGTGGGTCTAGGTAACCTATCTTTCTAGCACGATTGTTGGTCTCATGTTTTGATGAATACGAGGGATACGAGGTTTTCTAACCTCAAAGTTTCGGATGCTTGGATTGACGACCAGTGGAACCTCCCTTTTCTTTCTAATATATTGGGGTTGGAGGGAGCTACTTTCATTTCTACCATACCTTTTGATCCTCATCTGTATGATACTTAATATTTGAAATTACCCATGACGAGCTCTATTACTAAATCCTTATATGCCTTTCGTTTTAATTTTTGAAACGCCCCTTGGGGAGAGGGGGTGTGGAGTTGGGCTTTAACCCCGTTGATGTCTTTCTTGGCTTGGCGTATTTTTCATTTTATCATATATTGTGATTATATTCTTAAGATGAAAGTTTTGAGAATGGCCTCCAGGTGTTGCTTGTGCTTCATGGCGGAGGAGACCATAGAACATACCTTTTTCTCATGCCCCTTTTCTTTATTTATTTGGAGAAGGGCTGGGTTATGGTTTGGTACTATTGTTTCTTCTGAGAGGAATCTTTTTCTCACCACCTTGAGTTGCAATCCGGGCCGTATGCAGAAACCTATCCTTATATCATTTGTTGGTTTATCTGGATGACTCAGAACGATACTATTCATGAGGGTAAGGAAATTCACAAAATGATGGTTTTCACTAATATCATTTCTTACATTAATAAATTATGGAGATTTGGGAATTCCAAAAAAGCTTTCTTTTCGGGAATTAATTATTTTCTTGGAGGTGAGGAGACTCCTTCCTCCACCTACCTTGGTCAAATGGAGTCCACCCACTAGAGGGTGGATTAAATTTAATATTGATGGGAGTTGGAAAGTCTCTAGTGCTGGATGTGGGGGCATTGCTAGGAGTCACCACAGAAAGTGTATACTGTTCTTCTCTTCTCCTTTTCATGCAAACTCCCCTATTGAGGCTGAGGCTCGAGCTATTTTAACTGCTGCATTATTGGCTCATTCTCTCAGTTGGAAGAATTTTATTTTTGAATGTGACAATCGTATCTTGATTGATATTTTAACTATTGGTGTCGACACCCCATGGGATATTCTGTATTATATTAGGAGGATTAAAGGGTTAGTTTCTAATATGAATGTTATATGGAATTTCGTCTATCAGGAGGGTAATCAACCCTCGAATTGGCTTGCTAATTTGAGTGGCTTTAGTCAAATTTGTAGGGTGGGAGCTACTCCCCCTACCCTTTATACTTTGCTGGTTGGTGATAATATTGATGCTCTTTTTGTTCGTACAAATGTCTCATCTTGATAAATTATGGGTGGCTGACTGGCTTGGATCGGCTCATGTTTTAATTAGGCTGTACGTCTCTCTCACTCACTCATTTCTGGGTAATTTGGAGGTGCGGTGCTCTGGGAATATGACTATTTGTCATTTTGTTTGTTGTGATGAAGGGTATTTTATCATTGGCATGGAGGTTCAAGACTCCTTTGCTATATCTGTTGTGTTTTATTTGGGAGGCCTAGGGCTCCCTATTGGTTGCTGGCCGTGGGTGGGGGGCCTGGGGGTTTTCTTTTCTCGGGTTACAGGCTGAGGAGCTGTGTTGGGTGTATCTGTTTTTATTTGAGAGGCCCAGGGCTTCCTATTTGTTGGTGGTTGTGGTTGTGGTTGTGGAGCTGGGGATTTTCTCTTGTTACGGGCTAGGGGACTGTGTTGGGTGTTTTTTGTTTGGTTTTATATTTTAAGCATGGAGGCCCAGGGCTCCTTTGCTACATTTGTGATGATGTTTTGGAGGTTGTATATTGGAGATATGACACTTGGGGGATATAACAATAGGACTGGTTTTACGGTTGGGCTTTTTAGGCCCGGTTGGATTATCTTTGCTTCTTGGGGGGTTGGAGGAATGAGGACCACTATTTCTATTATAACCAGTTGGATTTATTCTTTCTTTACTGTTTCTTCAATTTTTTTGAGTTGCAAGTTTTGGACTCTTTGGGTCATGCTGCGATTTCCTGTTTTCGAGATGTCTTTGGTTGGCATACAGATTCTATTATCTTTGTTTCTTTTGATATACATGCTCATAGAGGGTATACGTCACTTTTTTGGGTATACGTTTTGGTTTGATACATGTATATTTAGGTTAATTTTACTTTTATTCCAACAATTTTTCTTTTTTGGGTGGAGTTGTATTGAGAAAAATGGAACCCCTAGGACTATGTATTTTTTTGATTTTTAGCGGAGATTCACGTTTCCCACTAACCTATTGTAAGCGTCTTTTTTGATATTAACGCGTAAGGAACCGCGAGCTGGTGTTTCTATTAAATATAATATACATATATATATATATATATATATATTAAATTAGATACATATGTATATATATATATACATATGTATATATATATCTATATATATGTATGTATATATATCTATATATATATGTGTGTGTGTGTATATATATATATATATATACACATATATACATATATATATATACTTACTGATCCTTGCTGCTTCACTTGGCTACTCGCTAATAGCTTTTACAGCTTTTAGGGTTCACTGCTTTTTGAATTTAGTGTTTACTATTCCATTGCTTCTGTCCATTTGTATGTTCTCTAGTGGTTTCCTTGTGAGCTTTATCATTTACATTAGGTTTCCTGTGATACACTCTATGGTTTTCAGTTGTTTCTTACCCGATCGAGCTGGGGTTTTTGCCGAGCTGAGACTTCGTGCCCTGTATTCTGTCTTCTGCGCATTTCATCTGCGGTTCCTGCGTAGCTCTTCGGCTCATCTTTTTTGCCTCTGCCTGACTTACAAGGCTTTTCTTTTCTGTGATGGAGCTTCCTATGATGGAGCTTCCTTCTTCTTTGGTTGAACCTGACTAAACCTCCTCTTTTGCCCACTTGGTGGGTGATTCTCTGGGGGAGACGTCGGTTGTCTTACCTTCAAGTTATAAGGAGCATCGTGATGATACAAGTGACTGTCCTTTTATTATGAATGCAAGCGGAAAAAGTGAAAAGACAACACTCTTTTTCTCCACGTTAAAAATTTCAACGCAGACTGACAAATTCAAATTTGCTCTTATTGAAAAATTTCAGTGGGGACACCCACTTATGGAAATTATTAGAAAAAATTTTGATGAACTCAAATTAACAGGAAAGTGGAAAGTGGGGATCATGGATGGGAGACATGTATTGATTCAGTTAACAGTGCCTGAGGACTACACTCAGATTTTCTCCAGAAAATATCTTAACATCGTTGGTAAACCTATGACGCTACTCAAGTGGTCTCCTGATTTCGACCCAAAACATGAAACTCCTATTGTACCGGTATGATTTAGTTTACTTGGTCTCATGCTGCATTTTTTTCACCATCAGGTTTTCTACTATATTGGGGTCATCCTTTGGGATCCTTTGAAACTAGATCTGTCTGCTTTCAACCTAGCCAGACCCTCGGTAGCCAGAATACTTGTGAAAATGGGTATTACTTTACCTGATGTTACTAAACTCTAGCTGGGCACAACCCATAATGGTTATTGGCAACAAATCATTATGGAGCACAAACCTCCATATTGTACCCACTGTAAGATATTTGGTCATGTCCTTGATAAATGACACAAGTTTCATCCAAATTTGAAATCTAAGGTTCAATTGAATAAGGATGGGTCTAAACCCACTGCTCTGGACATTTTAGTTCCATTTGGGGAGAATACTACCAGACAGGAGGTGTCTGTTGTACTAGACAGGAGATGTTTGTTGCCCCTGAGGAAAGTATGTGTCTGTTGCCCCTGAGGACCCTCCATGACACTGCTGTTAATGTTACTGCGAGTGATGTGATGCTGACACCTTCAAATCCCATAGAAAATAATACTGATGAACTATTACCTACAAATGATAGTGTTCAGATTGATAATCAGGAGAACCTCGTAGCTCCACTTCTTCAGGAAGTATCCGGTGTAGAATATAGTAGAACCTATTGTGGGTACTACGGTTGGTATTCCTTCTGCTTCAACTCTACCACCCCATCAGACTGATTCTTCGGATGAGGAATGATAGGTCTATTCCAGGAGGTAGAAGAAGAATGGAGATCAACTTCAGCTCGAGAATATATTGGATGATACATTGGTTACAACTGGCAATGGCGATCATCTTACCAGCTTATTAGCTTGCTCCTTTCCTAGAACTAGAGGCAGAGGCAAGACCAAATTGTTGATACTATGTATTTAAACACTTTTAGGCTTTTATTTAAGTTTCTAATGTATTTTTCTTTTTTTTCTAGTTTTGGAATCATTTGTGGTTTTGTGTGGGCAGAGCGCGATGCTTGGGCCCTTCCACACATTGTATCTGTATCTTTCTTTCTATTTAATGTATTAGCCTTTTTGGGCTTCCAAATATAAATGCACTCATTATAGTCTTTGCTAATATTTTTGGATCCGATCAAGTATTCATGTGTGAATTTATGACCTCTCGATATCCGAAATTTAGAATTGGGTGTGGTTATTTTTTCTCGTTTGATATGAAGTTGTTTTCTTGTTTCTTGCTAATTTTCAGCATCATTTATAGAACTCTTTGCTGCTTCACAAATAGTTTTTTTATATGATTAGAGATAATGTTAGTCCAGTCATTCTAACAATGTTAAGCTGTATCATCTGCAGGTTGGTCTAATAAACCTTGAAAAGGAGGATTTTGCTAAAGAAATAGTGGATAATACCCACACAAAATTTCAGGTAAGATATTTACTTGTTTAATCATGTATTAACTATTGTCAGGTGTTATTTCTTCTATTTTGATTTACTCCTTTCTTTCGAAGTTAATTTAACATTGACCTGAAATGAGTTTTGGGATGCTTGCCAAATCATTTTTTGCCTTACAAAGCATTTGAGCATGGGGGCAATTATTTACATGACACTTAAACCTTTGCTATATAACACCCTCCTACCTCAAAATATCAAATTCTCACCCAGTTTTGGAATTCACAACAAAACCCAACTTCCATTTTTCTGTTTTGTTAATTTTTTAATTGTTTGATCATAGCACATACAAATATATGAGTTTGGTACTCCTAGAAAGTGATTTTTGGATTAATTTTAGAAATAGGTAAGATTTAGATGTTATGTATTTAATTCTTCCATTAAATATTTTGTGATATGATTTGATGCAACCTTTATTGGAATTTGTACATAGTGGTTCTCACTGTCACGTTTTAATTCATCTTAAGACATCATTGAGATTTATTAGCAGTGCTATACAAGCTCGCTGATATTTGCTTTTAATGTTCAGGATGCCATAGATGTGGGCAACTGTGACAGAATTCGTATTTCATTAAGGTTTCTTACTTGTCTGGTAGGTTTCTGCTAAAAGTTCTCATTTTCCATATTTTAAGTCTGATCATTTTCTGATGTTTATTTTTAAGCTCTCTTGCCAACTTTATGAGGTTTCATACTCCTTGAAGGCGGATATTTTCAAGAAATTACCATGACAGTTCTAATTTTTATGTTTCTGCATTGCACTTTTTCTTAAAACCTTATGTTACTGTGCATCTGTAATCAAGTTAGATCATCTTATTTTACTTCATTGTGCAAAATATGTTTGTTTGCTGCTCTAATTCTATTGATCTAATATTCATTGTTATTTATCTCATTGTTTTAGCTGCCTTTGTTGTTCAGCTTGCCTTTGTGTCGATGTATAACTTTTGTCTTGGGTGTTAAGAAGATAAATTCTGTTCCATATTTTGGAAGTAACTAGGTTTAGAATTCGAATTTCAGAATATAGCCTTGATGAATTATTTTCCTAGCCTTGATGAAGATTTCCAATGATCCTCCTGATTCACCCTACTCGTTATGACATTTTCATGCTGTTTTCCTATCCCTCAATAATCTGCAAATCTTGAAATGTTTTTTTAAGTATTTGAAAGTCAATATAGAATTATCCTAAGTTTAGGAGCCTTGTATTTTGAGATCATTGAGCTTTTCCGATCACAATCCCTTTATAGTATTGTAGTTGGTTGGATTGGATTGAGTGAGATGCTAAACCAACTAATGTGAACTATGTTGCGAATTTTTATTGTAGGGAATTTCTAGATTGAGAAGTGTTATTAAAGGGAATGCCTTATTAGGAAGACATGCCTTTATCAATGTTTTGTAGCCCCATGATCAAATGTATTCTCTTTATTATTATTTGACAAGGTAACTTAAGTAACACACCACTCAACTTTTGAAATGAAAGTACATAAAGATACTCAACAACAGATAACTAATATGAAAATCAAATGACAAGTCACTCCACAAGCTCAATTAGCATCTGCGTTGGTAGCAATGGGTTCTTCAACTTCTTAATGAGTTAAGGAACAATGCCGGGTCGAATTTTCTGCCTTGGTTGCTCTTTACGAGTCACAGTACCAACTTCTATGGTCTTTTGTTGATCACTTCTAAAGTTTGATACCTTTTGAAATTTTTTCTAAGCTTAACCACTTTCTTGAGCTAGCGTTTATGTTATATCCAAATTGTCTGCATAAGTAACATATCTTGGAAAAAAATAAACATTAACCATAGTGTAGCCTCCTACACTTAAAATAGGGCTCTTTAGTGTTGCTGCCATCTTGGCTATGAACTTTTATCAGTATATGACTTTATCTTCTTCCAATTTGACTCTATAAAGTGAATTGGTGGTGAAACTTCTTCTAAACTCTCCCTCTTATGTGAGTTCTTACGCTTCTAAGTCTGCTAAAAAATCAATTTCCACTCATCTAGCTCTTTCCACTAATACTGAATAATCTCTAATCTCAAGTGGCAATAGTGATTGCTTGTTTGAATCATTAAAGTCAGAAAGATGCCTGTGAAATTTCTCCCCTGCATTTGGAATAAGTTGTGGTGCATACCTCGATAGCATAGTAAACTCCACTTCATACTATATAATCGATCTATCTCCCTGCACCAATCTGATTAATTTATCTTGCATTTGTCTTCTAGATGACAGGGGTACAAACTAACCTTTAAAGGTTCTCACGAACTCCTTCCATTATACCAAATTGCCAGGTCAACCACTAAATTTCTTCTGTAACTGCCTTTACTCCCATCTCTCTTCGTCCCCCTCAAAGGCAAACTTAGCTAGTATAACCCTCATCTATGGTGGACATGTCGTACAATCTATGATTTTGTCTACTATTATTAGTCATATTTCGGCTTCCACTGATCCTCTTGCTTCTTAAAATAATGGTCTTTTCATATCCTGAAAACTTCAAATATTTATCCATCTTTGTTCCTCCACCACAACTAGTATGAGACCGATAATTCCAAATTAATTTTGTCACATTAGTCATCATCTAAAAAAATGCAACAGAATTTACTAATATTTTGGGTTATGTTTATTGTTACATCATTTCAGATCATTGCTTCTTAATCTATAATTCAAAATAAAAGGCAACACAATTTAGTTAGACTAAGTTAAAGATTTGAATCCATACTATTTATAACTTAATAAAATCAACCTAGTGACTTTCGTTAAGATTCATTTTGTTTAATTTAAGTCTTTTAACTCTTATAACACTTTTATCATAACCTTCTATCGATTTGGTCCAGGAAGTAGGCTTCGCTCTAGCATCGCATGTAGGACGCCCCTTGCTAGTCTCCTTTATTTGGGGAGCTTTGATCTCATTCGTCGAAGCTTTTGCTTGCACATTGAAGGTGATAGAGTTGCTGTAACCTCCGCGGGTTGAGTGATCTTCGACTGGGGCTTGAGAAGCACCTGAATCTCACCCCTAAAACACATGAGGAGCTTTCACTACTTGTGAGCATACGTCCATATCAGTCCAATCTTCTGGGAGTACACTGCTAAACTGAAATGGGACTTGGTGTTACATATATTCTGCTGAATCATCCCTAAATGGTGGCACTTGGTGTTACGTATATTCTGCTGAATCATCCCTAAATGGTGGCGGCCATGCAAGTAAGCTATCAAACTTGATGTCTTGAAATTCTCTCTATAATGGCCTTCCTAAACCTGAAACTTATTCTTATATATCGCCATCTTCTATCATCACAAGACTGATCATACTGGAGCTTCTTTGCTGGCATGGGCACTCGTAATCTCAGACTCCACAAAAGGTAGGACTACACGCTTGTCTTTTTTGTAAAGTAGTACATGTTTTCGAATCCGTCATGTTGAGTCATGAGATCAAACTGCCACGACCTCACTAACAAAAGATGACATACATCCATTGGCACCACCTTGTACCATATTTGATCATGCAACTGGTTCTCAATAAAAAAAACTCTACGTTACATCTCCTGTCAATGTTAACTTCGTTCTTCTTTTTAAACCACGTCAATGAATACCACTAGGAATGCCTTTGAATCGCGAGACTTAATTTGCCCACTATTTGCGCAGACACCACATTCATGTTGCTCCCTCAATCCATGGTGAGAGTACATATCTTTCCCTTTATGGTGCAACATCTGTAGGATATGTTGTGGTGAAGCCGTGCTGCTCCCTTGTAGCCTCAGTTTGAAGAACCCGTCGAAACACAAATTTCTCGCTCTCATCCAGCGGAAGCTAGTTCTCCTCACCTTTTTCTTCAGCAGCCTCTTCATCACTCACTTCTTCCATTCACCTTGCTCAGTGAAGAAAACAATTCAGCTCATCGGGCAACTGGAAGTTATGTGCCGATAACCATCACATCTAAAGCATTTCTTGGCTAAGGCCGTCAGTGTTGCTCTTCTAAAACTTCTCTCTCTGGATAGTTCTATCATTCTCTTGGTCGGTCTTCTCAATTTCTGTAGCTATGATCTTATTGATGTGTTCCATTGGGGTTGGCTGTTTTAATGGCGATGGGTGCCTGCTTTGCTTTTGTTGTCTCACCACCTTCAATATTAAGATCTGAACGTCCCCCAAAGATTATTGAGGATGTAGTTGCACCATGTTGCTGATGGCGAGCTTCAGGCCTTCCAAGTGCTTGGTCATCATGTTTCTTTGGCTCTATCAGATCACATTTTAGCTCAAGCTGCATAATCTCTGATGTGTACTCCACTGATAGGTACATCTACTGCAGGCGATGGAACCTAAAAAAAATCCCGACGGTAGTGTGGAGGTAGGTACCATTGCTGCAACTCTTTCTTAATCTTCTCCTAGGTAGTAATAATGCTTTGTTCTTCTCTATCTTTCTCCATCTTCAAGTTCTCCTACCACAACGAGGTGATTTTCTTTAGCTTCATAAGAACAAGCTTCACTTTTCTGGTCGTTTGATACCTTATTGTATTAAAAAACCTCTTGATGGTGTCTACTTTCACTCTTGAGTTTTTGTGCCCTTCAACAGACACTCCATCACTGTTTCCTTTAATAGACATTTCATCTCTCGGCCTCCGCTGATACTATATTCCAAAGCGTCGTGGCCAGTCTTATTCTCCACTAAAATCATCCCTACAGAGGGGATTTAAGTTTCCCTCCCCCTCCTCTTCAGATCTCACTACCACCCTCACTAGTAATCTCTGCACGGGCTTTCCCACTGTCATTGAGCTATTATAGCATTTGACAGAGTGGTTCTGTAACCTTTTATGCTAAAATCCTTATTAGGTTCTGATAATTGCCTCTATGTACGCAGATTAGGGTTTAGTGGTGGGTAGGTAGAGGTTGTGTAGAGATAATGTAAGGTGGGAAAGAAAATTTTTTGGGTCGTGGTAGTGATGAGTATGAGTGGATGCTAGAAATTCTTGTATTTAAAAACCCTAACCATGCCTCATTGTATTTAGAAACCCTCTCGACGGTCTGCAACCATTCCATGAAGTCATTCTTACCTTGAAATCCGGTATGTCTACTTTCATTCTTGAGTCTCTGTGTCCTCCAACAGGCACTCCATCTTTGTATTGTCTAACATGCATTTCATCTCTGTATCCTATATAGACACTTCATCTCTCGGTCTCCTCTGATATTATATCCCAAAGGGTGGTGGTCTTTCTGCTTCTCTACTAAATTCGTCCTTATGGAGGGGGTTGAAGTATTCCTCCCTCTCTTTGGATCTCGCTACCACGCTCGCTGATAATCTCTATATGGGCCATTTCCTTGACATCATTGAGCTATTATAACACTCGGTAGAGCTGTCGCTGTAACTCTTCCATGGTAAACTTTTAATCAGGTTCTGACAATTGCTTCTGCATCGGCATGATTAGGGTTTTGGGGCGGGTAGGTGGAATTAGGCGTGCAAGGGTGATGTAGGACGGGAAAGAAAATTTTTAGGGGGATGTGGGAAAAAAAAATTTTAGTGGGATGTAGGGTCGGGGATGGATATATGCTAGAAATCCTAGGATACGACTAAGGGTAAGCTAGCTTTGTTACCAAATGATGCTGGAGTTAACCCAAACAATAAATGAAAAACAAATATTACTACCGAAAGTAATTATACGAGTACAATCAAACACACTTGAAAAAGAAATATGACGACTAAGACAAATAAACACAACTAAACTCTATTCAAAGGTGGTGGTCAGATTTTGTGAGTGGACGACAGGAGGGCGGTGATGTGGTGGATGGCTGTAGGAGGAGGAAGGGAAGTTTGTGGTTGTTTATGGTGGGAAAAAAGTGGAGGTTGGCTGATTGAAATTAGTGGAAAAACAACGAGGAATCAACCACGTGTTATCCTACTCCATTGTAAGAAAGAAAGTGGGATGGACTGTGAAAAGAACTACCGAAAGTGTTTTTGCAGGTGGTGGCAGCAAGGGAGGGGTACCTTGGAGCGTGGACAGGTCGTTGGAACAAGGGAAATAGGTGGCTTATGTGCAGGAAAAAGACAACAAGGCTGCTGTCCCGGGTGACTTCAATGAGGAAAGGGGAAGTATCTGCTGGAGGAAGGTTTGCACGGAGTAGGGGAGCAAGAGATACACACCATCTAAGGATGAGTTACAACCGGATCACCTTCTCTTCTTTGCATAAAACCCTAGAAGGGAGAAATCAGGATGCCGATGGATGTCCTGATAAAAAAACTAAGCAAAGAACGCCCTAAAGCATGACATACTTATAGCCCTAGGGTTACTAAGGAGTGGCCCCACTATTGTAAATAGGCGACAAGCCCAAAAGGAAAGCCTGGCTGACTCTCATGGATGGGAAAAGCCCTGCATCGGTTCAGTCAAAGTAACATGCGAAGCACTTACTCCGCTCCCGCGCCACAAACGAGATGCTTTACATCATAATAAATACATCTACTTCTAAACTATAGAAATACTATAAATCAATATAAAAGCATTAAGAGAATTTATTTTTTTAGATATTATTCTTTACATTATTTCATAATATGCAATGCATTTTACGATATCTGTAACAGGTCTATATCATTTTATATCTGTACAACCATGTTATAAGCACTATCTAGAATTGTACTCCTTAAGGTACTTCAAGTCTATAATCTTTTTTATTTACATGCATGAGTGCCTAAACGTTCCCCCACTAGTACCGTAAATGTGGGAACTCCATCCTAGTCGAGCATACACATACAATTAGTCTATGATGTTCATATCATTCATAAGTTCATTTGATTCAATTCTATCTTAAATAATGCATATCTTTAATATTTTTAGAATATATATTCATTACAATGATATAACGAACATCTAAACAAGCATATAAAACACAATAAAATAATGCAATCGGATTTCAGTAACAATTAATCTATACGATTTAGAAGAAATAAAAGTTAATATAACTTAAAAGTAAGTTTTTACCTCAATCTCAGACGCTTTGTTTTTATTTTTGGTTGCATCCTTCAAGTTAATGACTATATTAATAATGTGTAAAATAAGTTAATTCTTATTATAATTGAACACTTTCTTGTTCAGTTTTATAAATTATTCTTATGTTCTGAATCATTAATTTTATCTATTCATAAAATTTTCTTATTAATATTTTGTTTAATTCATTATACCTCAATAAGTATATAGTAAGTAGTTACATTATTTAATTTTTAATAGACTATATTATCAATTTAATATTTGACATTTTTTTATCTTAGTACATTGTCAATTAATTCATAAATATTATTTCGAAATATTTTAATTTCAGTTACATTATAGATAAATGTTACACTAGAAATGGTGTAGGTGTAATTATAAGTAAGAGTTTGAAAGATAATATTGTAAAAATTAATATAATTGGAGATAGAATTATGTCCTTTAAGATTTTTTTTTATGCTAAGATTTTTAATATTATAAGTGCTTATGCCCCTCAAGTAGGTTTAGATGTATATTCTAAATAAAAATTTTGGAATGACCTAGAAGAATTAATACAAATAGTTCTTCTTGAAGGACGAATCTTTATTGGAGAAGATTTAAAAGAGCATGACGGTATAGTGGTAGAATGCTTATGTCCCTCAAGTAGGTTTAGAAATATTCATGGTGGCTATAGTTTTAGAAATATTAGATTTTGCTGTACCATATGATTTGGTTATTGCTAATACTTTATTCAAGAATAAAGATAAGCATATTTTTACTTGTACGAATGAATCTAATAAAACATAAATTGATTATTTTCTTCTGAGAAGAAGAGATATTTGAAAATGTAAAGTTTGTAATGCCATTTTAAGTGAGAATTTAAATACCCAACATCGATTATCAATTTTGGATTTTAAGATGAAGAGTTGTAAAATAAAGAATACTAGGAATCTAATATAAGGTCATTCTGGATTGTAAGGTCATTCTAGATTTTAAAATATAAGAAACTATGCTATAACAATAGGTTTAAATGTAAAAGCTTTGAGAACTGGAAAAAATATAAAGTGGCTCGTAGGGAGTCTGAGAGAACAATTTGTAACGTTAAAAATTCTACTTTTAGTGATTTTTATAATAGATTAGATACTGAATAGAGTGAAAAATATATGTATAAACTAGCCAAATAAAGAGAAAAGAAAAGTAAAGACTTAACTCAAGTAAAGTGTATTAAAGATAAAAATTAGATAAAAATAAAAAAGTAATTTTCTTAGAAAAAAATATTTAACATAATTTTCTTAGAAAAAATATTCAACATAAGTGGATGAGTTGTTTTGATACACTTTTCAATGAAGTTTATGAAAATAAAATCGATTTTAGTGATTTTAATATTGTTAATAATAATAATATATTTTATTTTTATCGTCACATTAGTTAAAAAGAAGTTGATGAGACTTTAAAGAAAACCAAGAATGAAAAATCACTATGAACTGATGATTTCTTGATTGAAGTGCGACACTATTTAAGAGATTTGAGAGTTTCTTGGTTTACTAAACTTGCTTACTAAACTCTAATATTTTTTAAAAAACTAAAAAGTTGCCTGAGTAGTGGAGGGAGAGTATTTTGGAAAAAACTGAAAAGTTGCCTGAGTAGTGGAGGGAGAGTATTTTGGTCTCTATTTTTAGGAATAAAGGGGATGCACAAGAGTGTGCAAATTATAGAGCAAATAAGTTGATGTGTCATATTTTAAAATTATGGGAGAGTCTAATTCAACATAGGTTAAGACGTGTTGCAAAGATTTCTCATAATTAGTTTGGATTTATGCCGGACAGGTCTACTATGGAAGCTTTACATTTTTTGAGAGGTTTGATGGAGAAGTACAAAGAGAATAAAAAAGATTTACATATGTTTTTTATTGGTTTAGAAAAGGCTTACAATGAGGTTCTAAGAGATATCATTTGGAGAGTTTTAGAGAAGAAATGTGTTGAGATGACTTATATTCAAGTCATTAAAGATATGTTACTTGTCTTCGAATAAAAGGAGGATTGACCATATATTTTCCTATTTTAGTTGGATTACACCAGGAATTGGCTTTAAGCCATATCTGTTTGCTTTAGTTATGGATGCTCTTACTAGACATTTACAGAAGGATATACTTTGGTGAATGCTTTTCACTGATGATCCTTCTTGTGGATAGACTAGAGAAAGACCTCGAGAAAACTTGAATTATGGAGGTCTACTTTGGATTATAAAGGTCTTCGTTTGAGTAGAACAAAACTGAATGTAAATTTAGTAGTAGCTCTAGTGACAGAGTTGTAACTATGGGTGATTAAATTATTAAAAGGTGTGAAAGCTTTAGATATCTCTAGTCTATTGTTCATAGTGATAGTTATAGAGATGGGGGTGTTATTAGCAGAATTCAAGTTGGTGGTTGACTGAAGTGGAGGAATGCTTCATGCCTATTGTGTGATAGAAATGTACCCATTTGACTGAAAGGAAAATTTTATAAGATGGTGTGAGAGCTGCAATGCTCTATGACGTAGAATGTCGGCCTTTAAAAGAGAAGCATAAAATTAAGTTAAGTGTTGCCGAGATGAGAATGCTTAGTTGGATGAATGGCTTAACACTTTGAGACAAAATGCGAAATGAATATATTCTTGATAGGGTTCGTGTAGCTCCAGTAGAGAACAAATTTAGAGAGAGTCGTCTTAGATGATTTGGTCACATTAAGCATCGACCATCTGGTGATTTGCTTAGGAGAGTAGATCTTTTAGATTCGACTTATGTTAAGAAAGGTAGAGATAAACCTAGAAAAATTTGGGCTTATTGTATAAAAATGTTCTTAATTTATTAGAATTAAATGAAATTATGACACTCAATAGGACACAATTGAGAAAAAAGATTCATGCAACCGATTTCACTTAGTGGGATAAAGCTTGTTGTTGTATTATATTAAACATTATATATTCAAATTTTCAATTTCTCAATTATTGTATTGATACATTAATTATTATTTGTTTATTTTTTTAATCCAAAATTTATGCAAAAATTGTTAAATAATACATTGTAATTTCTTTTGCATTTAAACATCATCAAATATACACTTCTATTTAAATATAATTCTATTCAAATAAAATATGATTTGTTAGGTTTTATTTAGTTATATATTGAATAATAACATATTCTAATTCAAAATTAATATTCATTTTAATCCGTAATTCCTTCTTATTTTTTTCTTTAATTAATTGGCTTGTTAATACTTATATATTATTTGATTACAGAAAACTCACTTAATACTATATTTAATTTTATTTAAGTGGTGTAAAGTACTTAAAAACTTATTTGATATTTTTATAATTGCTTATTTATTTAAATTTATAAAATTTTTGTTTATAAATTTATGTAGAAAGTTAAGCGCTCATTCAAAATTTTAGCTTATTTATTAATTTGTTGAAGTTTAAACAAGCCAAGTACAATTATTAA
The DNA here is from genome assembly GCF_001263595.1 of Phalaenopsis equestris. NCBI lineage: Eukaryota > Viridiplantae > Streptophyta > Magnoliopsida > Asparagales > Orchidaceae > Phalaenopsis > Phalaenopsis equestris. The sequence continues at coordinate 159,491 of NW_018164870.1, read as the reverse complement.
AAAATTTAATAAGCCATGTTTGTTCCTGTGAAAGTTTAGCTTAAGCTTGAGTTGAACATGAACAACATATATTATGTCCAAGCTAAGTCTAATCCATTGCATAATTGGCCTGACTCTACTTGGATTGCAAATCTTTGTAGTTTAAGATTATTATCTCCTAATTTAATTCATCACTCAACTAATTAATATCATAGCTTTATTTGAAAAATTCTGGCATGCATCTCAATTTAGGTTCCTCAAGGCACACCTCAATTAAAAAGGCATGCTCCTCACCATCTCCTTGTGAGTAGGGCTGTAAAAAAAGCATGTTGTTTGCCAATATCTTGTGCTCAGCTCGTTAAGTAGCTCGTGTTCGAATCGTTTGTTGAGTAAACCAACCGAAAATAGATAAATTTTTTAAGCTCGAATTATAAATGAGTCGAACACGAACAACCTTTTGTTTGATTGTGTTCAGCTCGCTATATATGTATGTATGTATGTATGTGTGTGTGTGTGTGTATTTCAACTACTCAGCCTCCACATAATGCTGTCGGTGGTGGGAGAGGAGACTTGTCATACTTCACCTACTCTAGAACTTATCATTGATGTAACGGTTGACAATCTCATGGTGGAGTGTCCAGCCCTAGGTGTGCCCCAACTACAAGTTCAACATTCTACCTTATGTGAGCTCTCTACTGTGGCCCTGCCATCTCATCAGATCAGGCAAGCTATTACTGTCATTCATACACAAGGGGCTCATGATGTGCAACAACCTACACATGCCCGACAATCTTTGGACCATGACATTGATCAAATGAGCCAATTTTCGGATGAAGAATGAAAGGTTTATACATCCACAAAGAAGAAGAAGAATAGAGGTCTACTGGAACTCAAGAATTTAATAGATGATACCTTGGTTATCTCGGGTAATGGCAGGAGAATTAAACATTTGTTAGCTGGTTCTTTACCTAGAACTAGCGGTAAGATTTAGGTATACATAGGGTCATTTCTCATGTTCTTTTACGTTAGACTCTCCGAGTGTTTGGAGACTTTTGGAGTAAAGTTTACTTATCTAGGTTTTAATTTGCTTTTTGGGTATACATGTACTTAATTGGGACCTTGTGTTGTATACTTAGTGCTTTGGGTTCTAGTGTGGGCCCTCACATCCTACTTATATGTACCTTTCTAATATATTTGCCCTTGGGCTTTAAACTACATGGTCTAAAGTTGCACTACTTCAATCACCAAGTCCTTTATTCTGTTGGAGCTGCGCTAAGGAGACCTATGAAATTGGATACACCCACCTTCAATCGAACCAGGCCTTCGGTCGCAAGAATTCTTGTTGAAAGAGATATCACGCTCCCTGATGTGGACGAAATATGACTTGATACTGCCCACAATGGGTATTAACAACCAATTGTTGCAGAACAAAGACCCTACTGTTGCAATCACTGTAAACTGTTTTGGCACACCCTTGTCAAATGCTTCATGCTTCACCCACATTTGAGATCGACATGTCCTAACAACATCATCCATTTGGAGGAAAGTATAGCAGACACTTTTAATCTTTCAGGTATGTCGAATGAAAATTTAACTCATAAGACTACTTCTCACCAACCAAACCAACAACTTTCGTCTACTGTTGTTGAGACAACTCTTCCTCAGATCACAAATACTACAAATATTGTTGTAGTAGATGTTAACCAAAGTGCCTTGGAACCACCTATTGCGAGAGAAGAGGGCACTCAAGTTCTCGAGGAGTGCCAAGATCAATGTGTGCTGCAGGTTGAGTCAGATCAACAGTTTACCTCCATCGAATGGATCAATGTGTGCTGCAGATTGAGTCAGATCAACATTTTACCTCCATCGAAGATCCATCTATTGTTTAAACAGAAGTAGCTCTGGTAGATGATTAACATGTTTACAAATCTAGGAAGAAGAAAAAAAGAACGCTACATCTCAGTAATTCTCAGGATGACTGTTTCATGTTCTCGGGCGGAAGCCCACATCTCAGTATGTTGCTAACTCCCTCCCTAGATCCAGGGGAAGGGGACTTGGTTTATCCACCGACTACATGCACCATGATTAGGAGTTGTTTTCTTTTTGTTATATTTTGGGGAATACGTGTACTTGTAATCCCTATAAGTGGGCTCTTTATTCCCACTCACTAAACCTTTGTATCCTCTCTTTTATATCAATGAATTTTTCATGGCGATTCGAGTAACCGCAGTTGTTCGTCAACTCATCGTCCTCGAAGAGGAAGGGAGGGGGATCACATTGCTTCTTTCGTCGCCTCGTCGAGCCCCAACCTCTCGCTCGATCGCATCGTCCGCTGTTTTCGGCGCCTCGTCGTACTTGTGAAGATGGGAAGGGGAGCTCGTAGTAGTTTCGTGTTTTCGTTGCTTCGATGGATGCACTCCCTCTTTTTTCGGCTGAACCCGACAAATCCTCTTTTTCCCACGTGCTGGGTAACCATCTGGTGGAGTCGGCTGTTGTCTTCCCGTCGAGTTATAAGGAATGTCGTGATGATACAAGTGACTGCCCCTTTATTAAAAAGATGAGTAAGAAGGGTGGGAAAACAACTCTCTTTTTCTCTGATTTAGAATTTTCGGCTTTGGCTGAGAAATGTAAGTTCACACTCATTGGAAAAATTTGATTGGGGCACCCCTCCATGGAAGTTATCAGAAAGAGTTTTGAAGATCTCAAACTAGTAGGGAAGTAGAAAGTGTGACTTCTTGTTGGGAGGAATGTGTTGATTCAGTTAATCATGACTGAAGACTACACTCGAATATTCTCTAGGAAATATCTTAACATTGCAGAAAAGTCAGTGAAGTTGCTCAAGTGGCCTCGTGATTTTGATCCAAACCATGAATCTCCCACTGTACCAATATGGTTTAATTTTCCTGGTCTCAAGCTACATATATTTAATCATTAGGTTCTCAACTCTTTTGGGGCCATACTTGGGAATCTTATGAAACTAGTTATATCCACCTTCAAACTAACAAGATCTTCTATTGCTAGAATACTTGTGAAAAGAGATATCACATTACGTAATATTATAGAAGTCTGGCTGGGCACAACACAATGGATATTGACAACAAATTGTCATGAAATTTACACCCTTTTATTGTATCCATTGTAAGATGTTTGGGCATAGCCTTGACAAATGATACAGACTCCATCCTAACTTAAAATCTAAAGCTAAACTGCATAAGCATTTGTCCAACCCCATTGCTCTTGACACATCTACTTCACACGTGGAGGAAATTAACATAAGACAAGAGTTTGCGTTTGGTTTAATTGCCCCTGTGGGGACTACTGCTTCACCTATGGAGGAACCTTTGCAGCCTGCTCCTTCTGACATTGCGGGGGATGACCCACTTATTATACCTCCTGTGGAATCTCAGTTGGTGATGGATGAGGAGACATTCGATACCTCACCTAATTTAGAACCCATCATTGATGTAGCAGTTGACTATCTCGTGGTGGATTGTCCAACCCTAGGTGTGCTTTAAAAAACCTTAGGTGAGCTTTCTACTGCAGGCCCACCACCTAATCATATCGAACAAGTTTTTAATGTCAATCAGACACAAGTGGATACTTTTGTGCAACAACCTACATTTGCTTGACAATTTTTGGACCAACACACTGATCAGATGAGTCATTCTTCGGATGATGATTGACAGGTTTACACATTTAGGAAGAAGATGAAGAATAAAGGTTTCCTAGAACAATGGAACTTAATGGATGATACCTTGGATGTTTTGGGTAATGACGGAAAACTTAACAATTTGTTAGCAAGCTCCCTACCTAGAACCAGAGGTAAGAGGTAAGGTTATATTTGTTCGCACTCAAGCTCCCATTATCTGTTTGGATGTCTTTTATATTTGATCGCACTCAAGCTCCCATTATCTGTTTGGATGTCTTAATTTTACAGGTGTTTTCATGGGTCTTTTCTTGGTAGATCAATTACTCCAGCTCTTCGTTCTCCCTTTCTTCTACTTCTTCATGCAACAAGTATTTTCCAATCTTTTTTCGTTCGACGCCGTTGTCTTTTGGCCAGCCTATACACGCATCTAGGCGGTGCCCCAACTGAAACGACATGTGAATTTTGTGTAGGAAGAAGAGTCCCTATCAGAATTTTGAAGATCTCAACATGTATATTTTCCACCTGTTTGACACTTATAACTATCATCGATCCGACTATTATTTCCATACGGCTTGTGAATTTTGCTATGTTTGGAGACTTTGGTGTAGAGATTACATGCCTATTTATAATTATGGTTTTTACATGCCTAATTTATAATTATGGTTTTTGGGTATACATGTACTTTTTTGGAGATTTTGGTGTGTTGTATTCCGGGTGCTTTGGGTTCCGAGTTCGGCCCTCTCATCCAACTTTTTTTGTACCACTCCTTTCTAATGTATTAGCCCTTGGTTTATATATATTATATATATATATATATATATATATATATAAACATACATACATATATTGTATGATAATATATTATACATATTTATGTCTAAGTTTAAACCATTGTTTTGCACCTTTTATTGCATAGAATGGGTGCATGTTTGAATTTAATACCCTACATCTATTTTTGCTAATTAATTTAAATAAGCCAATTTCGAGTCAAACATGAGCCGAACACGGACAAGAATTTGTAAATCAAGCCAAATACGAACTCACTATTCACGAGCAATTTCAAACACGAGCCAATTTCGAACGAGCCTAACACAAGCCCAACCTGAGCTCACTCAAGCTCGGCTTGTTCACAATCTTGTGCGGTGTATGGCTCAAAAGCTATATTTACACACACACACACACACACACACACACACACACATACATAGACACACCCGCAGGCATGTGTGCGTACACACACACACACACACACATACATACATATCTTAGCCAGTGCAGGCATGTGTGCGCACACACACACACACATACATACATATCTTAGCCAGTCTTAGAATTTTTGATGCCATTCTTGCCATGACATTTTACTTTTTACTTCCTCAGCCTCATAGGAATGTATTTGTTCATATCTCTTCATACCTTGGTTTTCAAACTTTGGTTTTTTACCGGCACAATTAACTTGCAACAATGGGCTTGTTAGATTTGTTACTTGAAGAACAATCATTCGGAGTACTTTTGTAATAAAAATTATAGTTATCATTGTTTGACCAAGGAATAACAACAGGGTAAGTGTTGGACACTTTTTTAAAGTTGTTGAATATATTCTGATATAATATTAAGGTATGCAATTGATATTGGATGCCTAATAGTCGGGGAGGTTGGAACTAGCCCAGGTTAGGTAATTGTTGATGATGTTATTTTTGCTGCTGTTATTTGGTTGGGTTGAGTTCAAGTTTTCATTGGTTTAGTTGTTGACATCCATTTATGTAGAGCTATTATCATGTCATCAGGGGTTTTTTTGGGTTCTGTTTTGCTTTCTAAAGGTTAAGGTAACATTTTTCAGGCTTAGGAAGCAGAATACTGATAATTTTTTATAGCTTTAAGTTCTTTTCCTGTTTCATTATAGTTTTATTTAAATCCCTGCTCTCTTTGAATATATTTGTTTGAAGCAATGAAAGCATTTTCCTTTTTATCTTGGGTTTTGGTTGTTCTCTGTGCAGATGTGCAATAATGTTATATCTCCAAGTTCTATAATCGAAATCTTTGAGACGTTTTTGTCATCTGCTGCAACCACAGTAGACGAGGAATCAGGGAATCCTTGTTGGCAGGCCCGTGCTGACTTCTACATTTCATGCATCTTGTCTTGTCTCCCATGGGGTGGTACTGAACTTAATGAGGTGAGTTACCATTATTCTATTAGTGAATTATTTTGGGTAAACTCTGCGTCTAAGTGAATTTGAAAAATGAATTTTTTCTGCTTATGGTTCTAATCGTCATTATTGTATATGATCAAATGCTTAAGTCATTTCTAGTGAATCCATTATTATTTTATTTTATTTTTATTTTTTTCATTAAATCACAGTAACCTCATTGCTGCCTTTATAATAGTGGACGAAAATTTGAGATTTTCCGGTGAATTTCTATTGATGGTTATTTACGTTCTTTATATTGAATCTCAGCTAGCCACATTGCTGGTCCTGGTATACCAATGAACTTAATATACTATTTATTTCTGATTTTAATTGGTTTGGTGATCTGCCATTAACTTGGTTGCTCAGACTTTCTCATTAACATAGTTGTAGTCGTTTAGTACTTTTATCCGGTTCTTTTTTTTTTTCTTTTTGATTTTGTTTGGAAATTTTTTATTTAAATGAGTGGCTGCACTATTTTAATATGTTATTTGTGTGATCTATAGAAATTGCTTCCATGTTGTTCTTGGTATTCCGTTATTTTTGCCTCTTGATTTTTTGGAAATAATGTTTGAAGAAATTGATGTTATTTAATTGGTTGCATTTAATACTGTTTGAAAGGCTAAAAGCGTGAGATTTTGTTTGGCTTAGTACTGGATCCTCTTTTTTTGCTTGAATATCAAACAAAAATTCTTTGGTTAGGCATGGGGGCATTGATTTGGACTGTTCATGATTAAAATAGTTTTAGCTGAGCATCCTACCGGAATGATATTGATTGGAAGGTGATGCTGAAAGAGGGGATGCTAGAAGTGAGACTTGGCTATGGTGGAATAAAGAGTGGAACTTAAGTCGAGACATGTAAGAAATGGGTAGGTGGATGGTGGAGATAGACCATTGTGAACTATAGGAAAGAAATGCAAATCATATAAGAAAATAAATGTATTCTTCATTCATGATTATAAGAAAATATAAAATATTATTTCAAAGGTGACTTACTGAAGCTCCTATGGGAGCGAGTAGCGGGCCTTGGCTGAATCGACTCTTCCTGGTTCAACAGGAGATCAGTCTAGCAAGGGGCTGGACCAGCCAACTATTCTATAGAGCGGGAACTACTGCCCCTTACCCCATCTCCGATTCTATCCAATGCTTTATATAGGCTGATTATGTTTTAGGGTTTAGTCACCCTTCACACCCCCCTGCCTCTAGGCGTTCTTTAGGGCTGTAATCAAGGAAAAGTTGCACTCCTATTGTATCATTCTCCTAGATGGTGATTACCTCTACCCACCCCGCGCCTAATCCTCTTCCGTTGCTCGCTGTTTCCATCCCCATGCCTTTTTACTTGCTGCTGTCACCTACAACTACTGCGATCGACAATGGTATCTTCGACAGAGTGGATAAGACAGGATATTAGAGTGACATGACTTGTCCAAGTGGAAATATGCCACAAAGTTAACTCTACCAGTACATAGCTTGCCAAGAGGTTTTTCAGGTGCCAGAACTACGGGCACATGGCCTCCAACGGTCCCACAAGTCGAGTTATCATATTCACAGATTAGGGCATTGTCGAGAAGGTGAAGGATGAGGAGTTAGAGGATAGTCTAAACAAAGAACTTCAGCTCCAAGGTGACAAGGGAGAGATGGTTTTCATACAGAGAGTTCTGCAGTCAGAGCCAACACGAGTTCAATCATGGCTGATGCACAATATATTTTGCCCCAAATGTACTGTATAGAGCAAGGTTTGTAGTTTGATCATCAATAATGAGGGTTGTGAAAATGTGGTGTCCATGTTGATCATGAAAAAATTGAGATTGGCTAGAGAAAAACATCCTCAATCCTATTCCCTTAATTGCCTGAAGAATGGAAATGAGGTACACGTGGATTAGCATTGTTTTGTCAAATTTTCAATTGTGGTTTAACTACAGAAGCAAGTGTGGTGAAACGTGGTTTAGATGGACACATGCCATATTCTGTTTGGGAGACTTGGCAATTCGACCACAAGTTTCAATACGATGGCTTCAAAAGTACTTACCGCTTTTAGAAAGGATGAGAAACACATCATGTTATCATCTGTTAAGATGCGAGAGGTTTAGGCGACACAAAGGACATGTTTGTGCGAAGGGTCACCTTTATGCAGTCATTTCAAAATGCTCCAGTAGCACTGCCAGTAGTCTTACTGAGAGAGCTGAGGAGAGTGAGATACCAATGCTATTACAACCACTACTACATGTTTTCCATGATGTGTTGACCAACTGTCTTCCAGAGGGATTACTGCCTTTGAGGAACATTCAACACACAATGTTGATCTCATATTAGGATCGGTGTTGCGAAATCGGTCTGCCTTTGGATTGAGACCTGCGGAGTACGAGGAGTTGCAATGACAGTTACATGATCTCATCGTGTGAGAGTTGGTTATAGAGAGTACCAGTCTATGTGCTGTCCTCACCCTGATGGTACTATAGGACGGTTTGTGGCAGATGTGCATTGACAACAGACCATAAATAAGATTGCTATCAAGTACCAATTTCCATAACTCGCTTAGACGACCTCTTGGATCAGTTGCACAAAGTCACCATCTTTTCCAAGGTTAACTTATGCAATGGGTATCACTAGATCTGTATGAGGTCAGGAGATGGGTGGAAGACCACATTGAAGACGAGATGGGTTATACGAGTGAACAGTTAGGCCCTTCGGGCCCAACACTTATGAGGTTTATGAACCAAGTATTCCGAACCTGCATTAAAAACCAAGTATTCCGGGCCCACTTTAAAAAACTTGTGGTGATCTACGTTGACGACATTCTGATATACATCCGTTATAATGAGGAGCACTTATAGCTCATAAGGGCGGTATTCAAGGTATTACGAGAAAAAAAAAGCTATATGCCCATCCAAAGTAGTGTCACTTTATGACCGACTAGATATGCTATTTTGGGTTACACGTGTCTAGCGCGGGCATTCAGATGGATCCTACAAAGATCGAGACCATTGTGAGCTGAACTGCACCACAATCGTTCACCGAGTTGTTGCAGTTTCTGGGACTAGCATCATTTTACGGACTATTCAACAGGAGCTTCAGTAGCATCACGTTGCTTGAAGGGAGAGAAATTCTAGTGAACAGAGACAACTCATTGCTTTGACAGAGCTTATGAAGGGAGAGAAATTCTAGTGAACAGAGACAACTCAAAATAGTTTCATTGCACTCAAGGAGAAAGTGGTCCATACACCGTCATGACATTACCAGATTTCAACTAGTTGTTCGAGATAGAATGTGTTCTTCTGGCTTGGGGATAAAATCAAGCAGAGCTGGGAGGTTGCCCCATCACCTTTTTTAGTGAGAAGTTGAATGATTCTTGTAGGAATTACTAGACATATGACAAGGAGTTTTATGCTATTGTGAGAGCTCTTGAGTATTGAAGCCATTACCTGCCGAGCGAGTTATTGTTGTTCACGTCACGAATCTTGGAAATTCTTAAAGAATCAAAGTAAACTGAAGAGCCGACATGCAACTAGGGTGGAGTTCTTAGCATCGTTCCAGTTCATGCTTAAGCATAAGGCAATGAGTTGGAATCGAGTAGCAGATGCACTGACTCATGATCACTACAATGCAAGCTTGCATCGTGGGCTTTTAGGTGGTAAAGGATCTTTATGAGAAGAACGAGGATTTTGGGAAAACCTGAGAGCAGTGTCTAGGGATGTTTATTGAGGAGTACTTTAAAGCTGACGTATACTTGTTTTACCAGAGTAAGTTGTGCATTCATAGTTGTTCGTTGAGGAAGTCCATTACAGGAAAACTACAATGGAGGATTTACATGGCATTTAGGCAGGGACAAGGCCTGCACTTGTGAGTTCTTTTGGCCCCGATTTGCGAGAGATGTGGAGCGACACATGGCATTTTGGCAGGGACAAGGCCTACACTTGTGAGAGAGCACTTCTTTTGGCCCCGATTTGCGAGAGATGTGGAGCGAATGCAAAATTTGTCATATGTCAAAATTAGGGGGCAGGATGCAGAGTTATACACCCGATTACTAGTACCATAGGCATCATGAGTTGATGTTAAGATAAATTTTGTGGTGGGACTTTTGAGGGCACAACAAAACAAGGATTTAATTGTGATTGTGGTAGATTGTTTCTTTAATATGACACATTTTGCATGCTGCCATCGAACACTTGATTCCTTGAATGTCGCTGACTTGTATTTTGAAAAGATTATGACACTATACGGGATACCCAGAACCAACACTTTAGACAGGGGTGCCAAGTTTTTGATTCACTTTTTGAGGACAATGTGTGAAAAGCTAGGCACTAAGCTTCAATTTAGTTCCATATCCCACGCCCAGATGGACAATGAGATGGAGGTAGTAAGCAAGAGCCTTGGAAATTTGCTGAGATGCTTTGTGGGGAAGAATATCAAGCAGTGAGATTTAACTCTAGTGCAGACCAAGTTGGCGTACAACATATCCGTGAGTCAGACTGCACTTCATATATATGAGATGTGTATGGGCATAACCCGCTCACTCAACTTGAATCAGTACCACTCTTGCTGACGTTAGAGATTAGTGAGGATGTAAGGGACGGGTCAACGAGAATTAGAAACTCCAAGAAGAGGTCAGAAAAAAAGATGACTAAGTAGAATAACAAGTACCGGACCCAAGCAAACAAGACAAAGAAAAAGGTGACTTTTAACAAAGGAGATCTAGTGTGAATCCGACTGAAGAAAGAGCGATACCCAGTAGGAGCATTTGACAAACTCAATCCCAGGCAGATGGAACTTTCAGATTACTTTAGAAGCTAACTAATAATGCCTATAAGATCGACCAACCAAGGGATTACAAAATTTCTTTCATGTTCAATGTCGTGGACCTGACATCGTACTACGAAGACGTATAAGCTTTGATGGATGAAGTCGAAGCTCGCCTGACCTGGGAAATTGACGCGGGGCTTGGCTGAAACAGTCGAACCCGGTTCAACAAGAGATTGGTCTAGCAGGGGGCTGGATCGACCATTTATTCTAAAGAGCGGGAACTACCGCCCATTTCCCCTCATCTCCTATTCTCTTTGTGTGTGTGTGTGTGTGTGTAGACTGGCTATGTGTTTTAGGGTTTAAATTTTTTTCTTCTTCTGATTTTAAGTTTTCGCCTCTAGGCATTCTTCTCCCTGCTAGGGTTGTATCCGTGGATAGGTGGTGCTTCGGTTGTATCCTGTTCCGATGGAGTAATTACCTAGACCTACCCTGCATCTAATCCTGTTCACTTGCTCGCTGTTTCCATCTCTGTGCCTTCTTTCTTCTTGCTGTGTCTGCCAAACCCTTCCAATACCTGCTGCCACTGCCGCCAATCTCGCCCAACTCCACTGACGTTGCCGCCATTCTATCCTACGCCCCTAATACCGCCGCCAACCCTCTCTCTACGGCTCCAACTACTGTAGCCGATCACCCTGCACCAAAAACTATTGCCGCCCCACCTTCCTACAACCCCACCAACAGCCACCTTCCCTTCTAGCCACCCTCCTTGTTGCCGCAAACCCTCAGGCTACCTTCTTTTTGCTGTCAAACCGGACTCACCCCTCCATCCTCGCCCTAGGGGCTCGTTTGTGCTTATGTTCTTTATTTCCTGTTTTGAGAACATTTGTGTGATTCCTTTTGAATTATTCAACAATAATTTTTTGTGTTTTGTGTTTCTAGGGTTAACTTCAGTATGAGAGAGCCACCAAGCCCTATTTAAAAAAAAATTACCAAAACATTCTACATTCTATCATCTAAATTTGCTTTCTATTATAATGCTTCCTTATATTTATTGCCATTATCTGGCAATTACAAGAATAACATTATTTAAATAATGCGATTGGTCATATCTTCTTTAAATTCGAAATTTAAAATTTCCTCCTATAATGCATTATTGGTAGAACTTGGACATTGTTATTTAAATTAAATTTTTATTTACCTCCAATAATTGACAATTCTTCTTTAATTTAAGTCAAGCTTCAAAGGTGTGAGTGATGCTGAATTTAACTTTGAAAATTTGGTATAGTTCTTCCATAATACAAACCCTGATCTATGTGAGAGATTGTTCTCCTATTTGAAATTGGATCATTTATGAAAGCTTCTTCACTAAGGTAGAGAAGAGAAAAAGTTTTGAACTATTTCTGGCTTCATTAGGCACCTCCAATTAAGGTGTGGAAAGAAGAAGTCGCTTGGTCAAAATTATTATTCTTTGGTATGAAGGGGAGGCACCATCTTTTGTGGAGGATAGAAAAATGTTGAAATTATCAGATTGTGAGTTGTGGTTATGCTTGAATTTTTTTTACTTTAATTGATATGGTGCGTTGAAACTTCCATCCTTGTTATGTGTCGTGGAGTCATCTTTGGCAACACATTGTGCTTGACTGTCTAGCTCATATATATTAAGCTTTGGAGCTAGTAGATAGTCAATAATTTTATCCTTGCAAGTTTTCTTTTCTCTTTCTTGATTGTTTACCTCTAGTAATATGCCTATGCTGAAGGTTCAAAATTTTCTGTGGTTTCGTATTTATCTGAAGCTCCAAGACAAACTGGCTGCAATAGTCTCAATTGCATTATTCATATGTGTTCACTTTCTGTTCATCAATGCTCAAGATACAGAATCATAAAATCTGTAAAAGTTTTTGCATAAACATTCCATTTTGTTTCAACTGTTGGGGCATAGATATATTCTTTGCTGGTTTTATATTTTCTTTCTTATTTTGTATCTTAATTTTGTGCTGTATTTGTTAGAGACGATTTGGTGCTCATATTTGCTTAAAGGTTGCAGATAGATTAAATAATGAATTATCAAGTTATAAGGTAATTGAAGCATGTGATGAAACATTGTCTTGAGACTTATCAGGAGTTTATGTTGTTATATCGGCAAAGAAAAAAAAAGGGAAAGCTTCTAAAACATGGGTTTGATTAATTTTTGTAAACAATGATATCTTTCTGCAGCAAGTTCCTGATGAATTGGACCGAGTCTTGGTTGGCGTGCAATCTTATCTGAGCATCCGAAGGCGTTCTCATGAGATCCTTTTTTCAGTTTTTGGTACAGATGGTGACAATGCCATTGATAGGAAGGTATCCCTTCTAATCTTTTATTGTGCGATTTTTGCCCTATATTATAAATTGTTCATATATAGTTAACATTTCTTCAAACCATCAATTTTTCTTCATTTTTCATTTTAGTTGGTCTAATAACTTGTCTAACGGCCCAGTCCATTGTTGGACATTTTGAGACTACTTTTAACCACCCCTTCGGAATATGAAATTAAGAGGAGAGTGGGTTTTCATAAAATATGTGAAGATTCAAACTTAAGTACTGCCCTTTACACTCAGTACAAAAGAAATTTCTACCTATTTTTCTGCTGTCTCACTATTGATTTTGTACTCACTATTCTCCTACCATTTCAAATTGTGGGGTCCTATGTTTGTAATTAATGGTAGGTATCTTTAGACTATCTATTTTCTCATTTTTTTGAACGTATATCGATATCGAACAGGCATTGTATTTACATTATTTTAGTTCTGTTTTTGGGATAGGTTCTAGTCGGAAAAGTGTGAGATTTTCTACTTAGTTTGATGGAGCCTTCTAGTGCCTGTATCAGTGTACCTGTTGATCAAGTATGATATAATTTGAATGTCGTAGTGCTGTGTTAAAATAAGTGCGTGTTAGATTGGATGAGTGGTAGAGGATGGTGTGAATGATGAAAGCGGAGGCAAATAAAATGAAGATAGTTGAAGCGTGGGGGATTAGGGAGTAAATAATCTTCAATGGGGCATATGTGTACTTGCAGGATTCTGGTTTTGTCTGTAGATTGGTAGGTTGCATTAGCAAAGTCAAAGATTGTTGAGGGAAGATGAGACTTCAAGCTTAAACAAGAGGCCATGCATAAAGAAAAAGGATGGGGAGGATGAAAGAAGATCGATTTAAAGTAAAAGTGCAGATAAAATAAGTGAGAAAGAATTTTATAAAATAAATATAGTTTTCCAATCTTTAATTTAAGCAAAGGTTTGTCACCTTTGATGTAAAATCAGAAATCATCATTCATTCCGATTGAAGATAGAAGTTACCAAAATTTAACATTGCATTAAAAAATTTGAAAAAAAAATATAAAATTCCACAAGGATGAATATTCACTGCACAAATAAAAAACTTTGATATATTGAATTTGATAAATTTCAATCACACTCAAGTCAATCATACAATAATTAGATGACAAGAACATGCATGAGATCAGCAATTTTAGAAAGAGGCATTTACATACCACAAAATTCTTATATATTTACATATCTAATATCTCAACTTCATATTTACATACATATTGCTCAAATTTTTGACGTCACATCAAATATATCACTATCACTAACTTTAAAAAGTGAAATTTATATTTTTCATGTATAGATTTTAAGAATAATGTGACAGCTCGAATTCTCACCCATCAAGGTTGTGCCGGCATTGGCCAAATGACCTCACGATTTTGTCTTGTTGGTGTAACTTTTGAAGAGGTAAGAAGGCTCATTCATGAGTATGCTTATATTGGAGTTTCTAACGAAATTCCACCATTTCATCAAAAGGCATCTCAATGTTTAAGAGTTAGGCTTCATCTGCTTAAGAGATTTCATAATCTCCCCCACTTAAGTAGCCGACGTCTTCGTCATTTCTAGTTTCCTAGAACCATCCGCCAGACATATAGAACTTTAGAGGTGACCCTTATAGATTCAAGAGATGACTCTCACTACTTAACACTTTGTCCCTTCTAGGGTTCAAGAGGTGTCTCCCATGGCATATCACTTTATGACACTTAGTTCCCATCGTCCAATTGATGTTTTGCTCTGATATCATTTGTGATAACTCGAACTCTCACCCATCAAGGTATTGTCTGTTTTGGCCAATTGACCTCACAATTTTGTTCTTTTGGCGTAACTTCCTAGGAGGTCACCCATCCCAAGAATGCTCTATCACGAGCACATTTAACTTTGGAGTTTCCAATAAAAATCCATCATCACACCAAAAGGCGCCTTGATGTTTAGAGTTCGACTTCAATCTACTTGAAAAAATTTTCTGTCTGGACTCCGGACGTAGCTTTAAGTGCGAACTCCAATAATATGCCGCCATGTGTGCTACATCGCAGAGGTTATTTCGAGGTTACAGAAGTGGAACGACCGTGATTATTTTGAGGTTATTTCTGGGTTATTTCTAGTTTATTGAAGAGAAATCTATATATTCCACTTCAATAACCCCGAAATAACCCAAAAATAACCCTGAAGTAACATTCGCGGTTCCACTACAATAACCCCAAAATAAACACTGCAGAGCTTATTTTGGGTTTATTTCTGGGTTATTTCTTAGTTATTGAAGTGATTATATAAGTTTCTATTCAATAACCCCGAAATAACCCAGAAATAATCTCAAAATGACCTACACAATGTTATTTCAGAGTTATTGAAGTGGAACCACAGAAATTATTTCAGGGTTATTTCGAGGTTATTGCGGAGTCAGCGGTTCTCCTTTAATATTTTTTAGGTGGGCCCAATATAGCACACCTGCTGGTATATTACTGGAAGTCCGCACATAGAGCTACGTCTGGAGTCCGGACAGAAAATTTTTCCAATCTACTTGAGGGGTTTCACAACTATAGTGATACAAATGTAAATATGAAATTTTGGTGTTCGATATATAAATTAATAAGAATGGTGTGGTATGTATGTAAATTTCTCTTTAAAAAATTAGGTCTCGCGCTGGTACAAGGAGAAGCATTCCTAGATAATTTTCATTAAGCCTTGCAAATTGTTTGAAGAATCCATATTCAATTGCGCACACAATTTTGTAGAGAAAAAAAATTTATTCAACAATTTACTGTATAGCTCATGTATGTGAGATCATATTTATAACCCCGATGACCCAAAATTAATATTCTAACAATCCTCTTAGATTTGGTTTAAAATTACTTTATGGAATTTTAAGATGAGGAATTACTTCCAGAATTTGGTTATTGAGAGAAGAAAATATACAATTAAATCTACAATAGGGAAACATAGAACGATTAACATTGACTGATTCCTGTTACATTAAGAAAATTGAAGTAGGAAGCTCGCTTGGCTATAATCCAACATAATAGCATGGTTAAAAGGAGGGAAACGGTAATGGAGTACAAGGAATAGTGCCAGCATGGAAGCCTCCAAGGAACAATGAAGTTTTTGTTCTCGCTATAAGTGAGTGTAAGGAACCAATCTGGAAACAATGTCAACGCATGGAGCATAAGAATTTTCAAAGGCAATCTGCTGTAGTGTCCAATTAAGTAGAAAAATAATGCATCCGTAATGACAATAATATCACATAGTAAATCAGAGGTAATAAAGAAACATGGAAATAAGAAACAACTGTTTGAAAAAAAATCTAAGAGCTAAATCGAAACAACTTGCAATGTAAATAAAACTCGGAAAGATAATCAAAATATTGGAGTACATCCCATTTTTATATGAGCTATATCACAGGCCTGTTTATAATGAGACAATTTATAAAACAAAAATAAAACCAACACAATATCAGAGGGCATGATTCACATATCCAATGAATATGAATTTTAGATTTGCATTAGTGGTGGATGGTATTTGCAGGATTATGATGTTGCATATGGAGTTGTAGCGGATCCAGAATGCTCTTAATTTAGGAATGCAGAAGAAATAGTTATATTTTGTGCTCTTTTTAGTTGCGATTGTAGCTGAAAATGGTCGAGCAACAATTATATGATTAAATATTCTTAATTGTTACATCATTCTCTTGCTAATGATTGATGCAAGCTAAATGAGTTAATTTAAAGTAAAAATGAATTAAATTACGTTAATGGTTAATTCAATTTATGTAAAAGATTTTTTTATTAAATTTCCTTTCCAGACAGCTTCCCCAAATTGTACTCGCACCATCTCTTATTGAGTCGCACTCTTCTCGTGGTACATGTAATTACAACAACAACAACAATGCCTTAGTCCCACTATGTGAGGTCGGCTGCATGAATCTTTTTTCTCCATTGCGTCCTATTTAATGTCATATTTTCATTTAGTTCTAATAAATTAAGATCATTTTTTATACAATAAGGCCCAATCTTTCTAGGTCTGCCTCCGTCTTTCTTAACATAAGTTGAATCTAAAACATCTACTCTTCTAATCGGATTATCAGATGATCGACGTTTAATGTGACCAAATCATCTTAGACGACTCTCTCTAATTTTATCCGTCACTGGAGCTACACCAACCCTATCACGGATATATTCATTTCACATTTTGTCTCAAAGTGTAAAGCCACGCATCCACCTAATCATTCTCAAATAAAAAAAGTAATCAAATTAAAGCAAAAACCATAAACACTCCAAGGCACATTTTTTCTCTTTTGCTCGCCTTCCTCTATCTCGTTCTTTGTTTTCGCTGTGAAATTTTTTTGCACTCTCACCTCAGCCATTTTCATCTACTTATACTGAAGTTCCCTTAAACTCTTGGTATTAGGAAACTTGTTGTTGGAGCCTACTACGGAAGGCATGGACAGATTCAATGGCCTGTAAAGAAGGAAATCATGGCAAGGGCATTTTGAAGAAGGCACTGGAGAACCAACTGTGAAGGACAAGAGGCGTTCTAGAGACATGCAAATTTAAGCCCTCACCTCATAAATTTCTCTCAACATGAATGTTATTACCCCTTGAGAGCTAACTATCAATGCAAGAAACTGATAACTTCAACCTTCAACCGCTGTCAACAACCAGTCCCGATCACCCTAACTGCTAACTTCTCCAAAAGCTGCACCTCAATCTAATTTGTTGTCCACCCCACTTTGAATTTTTCGCAGCAACCTTTTACTCTAGCTAGCACTTCAGGGACATCGTTCCTAGCTTGATTCTGCCTCACTTACCTTTGGGACCATTTTGCTGGCAAGTTTTCTCGTTGTATCTGCCGCAACTCTCATATATATATATAGAGAGAGAGAGAGAGAGTGTGAGAGAGAACAAGTCTTAATGGAGCCATAATCGAGCTTCAATCAAACTTGAGTTTTCTCATGCACTTTAACGTTATTCTCATTTAGCAATTGAGTATTTGTGAACGTGTTTAGCTTGTCCGATTAGTTAATTAAACAATCATAAATGAGTTTTAATTGAGTCGAGTTAAGAGTAGTTTCTTAAATGCTCAGTTCATTTGTATCCCTACTTATTATTTAATTTTACTTTTATTTATCATTTCATGAATATTAAGTGTAAGCTTATGCATTTGAGATGTTTACATGTGGATTTATAATAAATTGAAAATTTAAATTTCAAAACTCAAATTATTATAATAGTTTTCAGGTTTGAAATTTCAATAGTAATTGATTATTTGACATAAAATTTATTCAAATAAATAATTTTTATTTAGGGTATTCGGGATCACTCATTAGGGTGGTGTTTATTGATGGTTACACGTAAATAACCATCCCACTTTATGAATACATGTGGGTCCCCTCTCTCTTTCTTCCCGCATTTTTTTGAATTTCTCTTGTAAAAATTATAAAATTTGTTGGAGAATGAAGCTAATTGGTGTAAAAACAGTTTGGAGGCATTTCCTTGAATAAACCTATCCGGCTTGCCTGGCGACTTCTCCGACTTTTATTATTTAAATAAGTTGTAGGAATTGCCATTTGTTTGTTTTGGCGTTGTATTTTGCTGTGATACTATTTTTCCTTTTTTCGAATGTGTTAGTATGATTTTTTCTTAATTAAATTTCCACAGAAGTCTTTGAAAAAATTTATTGTGTAGTCGGCCAAGAAGGATCTTTTAGATAACCTACTCTTGTTTTATAGCCTATTTCATGGACCAAAACTTGTTAAAAAGTTGTAATATTTTTTGGATCTTCACTTGAAACCCATCACTTTAATTTTAATTGTTGTTAACCCAATTCCTTGACTTTATGTTTACATTCAATGCCAAAATGCTACTTCCGTGCTGTTAGCAAGAGAATTTCTTCAGACCTAATTATTTTTATAAAGTTCTAAAAAAGGCTAAATAAATTTAAAAACTTATAAAACTCTCTATAATACTTTTATAAACATAGAATAACGTTCCTTTTGAGTTTAAATACTAAATTTTCAGTAAACTCTTTTTAGCGAAACCCTAAAGTTAGAATTTGAGTTTGTTAGATTTCAATCATCTTGACTCGGTCTACCTCTTTTGTGCTCATTAGCTTAAGTTCTACTAATAAACATTACTAAAGGCTCTTGGTAGCCTTCCTAGGAATAACACTAAACACTAATTTGCTCAATTTCAATTGGTCGAATTTAGGCCACATTATATATATATATATATATATAATATAGAAAGGTTGTATGAGAGAGCTTAAAAGAAAACTCAACTCACCAGTACAACACACATAAAACTCAAATAAAGCAAAGATACATAAAGATAAAAAACCAAAAAAATCACCAAAGGACGCAAAAGTGCTAGAGACGTCCCACTTTAGTCCTCCCTCTGCCTCTAGTTCTCGGTCTCGGAATTGAGTCTGCTAACAAATTAGTAAGGTGAGTGCCTGCCCGAAGTAACCAAAGTATCATTTATCAGATTCCTAAGCTCAAGTAGGTCTCCATTCTTCTTCTTCCTCCTCGATGTGTAGACATGTCATTTCTCATCCGGTGATTGACTCATTTGATCAATAGATTGTTCCAAAGTTGGTTGGACAGATGTAGGCTGTTGCACAACATGATCCACATGAACCTGAGTGATAGATACAGCTTGCTTGACCTGATGAGGCGGTAGTGAAACAGTAGAAGTATTGCAACCTTTAATTGCAACCTGTAATTATAGTGATAGGTCTAGGGCAAGTGGGGTCTGAAGAATCTCCATCTCACCCACAATAGGAGGTTCGAGAGACGGCTGAGTGGTTGTAATTTTGTCTGCGAGATTAGTGACGTCTTCAGGGGCATTCTTTTGATGATCAATATTGTCAATAACTTGGAGTTGATCAGGAGGAGATGAAATCACTGTCTTTGGCGGAGCACTGTGTTAATAAATTAGCCTTTGGGCTTTCTCTTATATATATATATATATATAATATGGGTTGTCGTTTTTGCTCTGCTAAGGTTTCGCCTCATGGCGAACCCTAGCTTCTGCAACGGTATTTCTCACGTCGTGCCTTTGTTTTCCTCTGCTTCGTCTTTTGTCGTCTGGTTCGTAGAGATTTCGTCGTGCTACGTCTCGTGTTGTCCTTCGTCGGTCATTGAAGGACGTTTTTAGGGTGTGGTTTCGTTGTTGTCTCGTCCTTCCCAATGCTCAAAGAGGAAAGGTTTGCACCTCATCCGACGTCTTTACCTTTCGGCCCCTGCTCGAAGCAAAAGGGGATTCCGCTGATCCTGCTGCCTTACTTGTCGGCTTCAGTATTCTTTGACTGCAACTTCACTGTTCCAAACGCCGCGCCTCCGTGATGGCTTCGGACCAAACGCATATTGCTGCCCTTGCAGGTGTCCATGCCCAGGTACTCTTAAGTCGTGCTCATTCCCTCCCTCGTTTGCGTTGGCGAAGGACATCAATAAATCTGGTAAGAATCATGAGAAGCCAGCTATTTTTTTCACGGAAGCAGAATGTAATCAGCTTGCTTCTTCTTTTCGTCTGAATTTGGTCGGGAAATTCTTTTTTGGACATCCTAAAATGGAACTTATTCGTAAGAAATTTGAGTTTATGTACTTTATTGGGGAGTGAAAAATTGGACTTTTAGATGAAATACACATCCTTATTCAACTTAATAATGAAGAGTATTATACACGCTTATTTGCTAGAAGATCAATCTGGATTGATAACAAAATAATAAAAATTTTGAAATGGTAGATTTTGACTCACAGACGACACCACCACTCATTCCGGTCTGGATTCACCTCCCTAGCCTAAAATTTCATTATTTTATTCAAGAAGTGTTGTACTTTATTGTCTTAGCCTATGAAAACCACTTAAAATGGATATTCATACTTTTAATCTTTTCCGTCCATCTGAAACCAGGGTACTTGTTGAAAGGGACATCACTTCATTCTCTTCTGATGAAATTTAGTTAGACACACAACACCATAGATATTGACAAAGGGTTGTGATTGAGCCTTTCCCATCGTATTGCTCGAATTGTCATATGTTCAACAACTCAATTTCTCAATGTCACCTTCTACACCCCCATCTAAGATCAAAGAAGCAAAATGCTCAGTAAGAGGTAGTGATTTCACTTCTCCTGATCTGCTCCAAGTTATTGACACTATTGATAATCAGAAGGATACTCCTGAAGATGCTAACTATCCTCGCGGGTAATACGTCAACTATTCAGCCTTCACCCAATGCTCATGATGTAGGTTCCCCTCCTATGGAACCTCTTTTCATGGAGGCAGGGGATATATTTCATTCTTCACCTGCCCTAGAACCTCATTGATGTAACGGGTGACAACATTTCTACTGCGTTTCTACCGCCTCATCAGATCGAGCAAGTTATTACTGTTAGTCAGACACTTGTGGCTCATGATGTGCAACAAGCTACATCTGTCCGACAATCTTTGGTCAAATCTACAGATCAGATGATGAAGAATCTTCGGATGAGGAATGACAGGTTTATACATCAAAGAAGAAGAAGAATGAATGTCTACTACCAAACTTGATGAATGATACTTTGGTTGTTTCAGGTAGTAACAACAAATTTAACAATTTGTTAGCTGACTCTTATAAACTTGATGAATGATACATTAGTTGTTTCAGGTAATAACAACAAATTTAACAATTTGTTAGCTGACTCTTATCCTAGAACCAGAGGCAGAGGCAAGACTAAATTGGATCATTCGCAAGCTAACTTTTCCTGCAAGATTTGTTTTTTTTTCGTTGGCAGACTTTTGGCGTTCAATTTTCTATGTCTACATTTTAATTTTTTTTGGATATACATGTATTTCTTACGTGTGTGTTGTATACCGGGTGGTTAGGGTGTCAATTTTGGACCATTTCATCCAACCTATCTGCACTTTTCCTTTTATTAATATATTCGCCTTTGGGCATTCCAAAATATATATACTCTAGTTGCATCTTGATGGCGACCCAAAGAGCCCTCATTATCTCTACGTCGGATCAAAATCGCAGCCTGCTCCTTCGTCGTCTGCTCAACTTCGTCAGTTCCTTCGTCGCGCTTCATCTACCTCAAATTTGTCTGCTTGAATCCGTCTGCTTCGACTTCGCCTGCTTCGCTCATTCACTTTGCGACTTCGTTTGCCTCGAAAACTGTGTTTTCGTCTTCTCTGACATCGTCTATCTGTTTCCTTGTGTTTCAACTGCTTCAACTATTCCTTTTCGTTTCTGTTCTCTGCTTCCCTGTTTTGTTGGCTTCGGCTTTTGTCCTAAAGCCGCTACTTTGTGATGGCCCCGGTCCGAACGTACACTACTGCACTTGCGGGTAATCACACCTCAGGTTCAGAGTCTAGTTTTGGTGTTGGTAAGTCCTGCAATGTTCCACAATCCTTCCACGAGACTCTTGAAGGTGGTGATGATCACACTTTCATTAAAAAGTTTCGTAAAAAAAATGGGAAACCTGTTCTTTTTTTCACTTTGGTTGAAATCAGTGCTCTTGCGTCTTCTTGGCGTTTTGCTCTGGTAGAGAAATTCCTTTATGGTCACCCAAAACTTGAGATCATTCGGAAAGATGATGCTATGAAGCTATTGGGTTGTTGGAATATTGGCTTACTTGACGACCAACATATACTTTTTCAATTATCTCACGATGTAGATTACACTCGTATTTTTTCTCGTAAGGTAATCAAAATCGACAGCCGTTTTATGAAAATCCTGAAGTGGACTGTCGATTTTGATCCAAAAGCGGAGTTCCCCTATCATTTCAGTTTGGATAAAGTTTTCGGGGTTAAAACTACAATTGTTCAACTTGAACAAATTTGCGATGTTTTAACTGTATAATGAACTTACAACGTTCAATGTGTAGTCTTTTGAATGCTAAAAGATAAAATATTATATATTATTTAGTGGCAAAATATCTGTATAAGCAATTGGATTCTGTACAAGCATCATGAGACAACCCTCAACTCAATATTGATGCCGTGAAGATCATGCAAGCATTTCATCTAAGGATACCCGCACTCGAGAAATTTTCCATATAATGCGTACACTTGCAAGCATACTGATGAGCATGCGCTTCTTTTGAAAGCACATTAGTTATTAAAATAGCAAACTCTCTTGCATGCTTCGATAAGCGATGTACTCTTCAAAAAGTAAAATCATCATTCTTTCAATGGGCTGCACACATTTTTCAAGAAAATGGCATATTTCAAAATGAAATCTTACCATGAAAGCATGTAATTACGTCGATAAACATGCTCAGCTTCCCAGGAGCATGTTAAGTCTACTTAAATATATTTTGATAGGTATGCACTATGCCATTACCCATATCAAAGCAAAAATAATTCTTAAAACTATGCAGGTTTCTCTAGAGATTTTATTTTCAAATATGTTTTTTTTTTAAATGTGCAGTCATCTTTGATGGCTCATAAAGTTTAATTTTAAGTCATTTTGTTATCATTTGCACTTGCTCCGATAAATGCACTACATGCTTGAATATGGTGTTAGATAATGCGCGTGGACAAAATAAAAGTGAATCTAAATTTGATTCCGCCTTAGAAAGTGTGAACCCCCTTTAGAAAGCATGTAATCGTTTGAAACAACTTGCATTCGGTCTTACAAGTGCTCCTGTTCTAAAAACAATGCATTATTTCGAATTTGAAAACTCTCATTGTCAAATTAAACCCTAACTTGTGCACACAATCTTTTGAGGACCGTCTTTTTTGCAAAATTGGGTTGTAAGTCACATTTAGCAAATTCGATCCTTGAAAACTTAAAGGATGGAGTCGGCAAGATTCCCCACGTGAGGTGTTTTTAAGTTCTCTTACTGTCTAATGCAATAAACTGATCATATTGAATCTAGAATTTCAAATTTGATTGTGAAATTTGTTAAAAATAGTCTTCAATTTATGTATGGCTTTGATAGCCTTTTGCAATTAGATTTCATTTTGAAAATATCATAATACTATGCCTATTAAGGATGATCTTAAGCTCTAGCCTCGTAGTTCTGATCCTTTATACATAGGTAGAGTTGACCATGTATATGATGCAATGAATATATAAGTGAACTTAATAAATGCAAAATTGTGAACCTAATCCTTTGCAGGCAAGCGATAGAGCTGAAGAGACCTATTTTGTTAAGGGATATTGGAAAAGTTGTTTTCATGCAAATGCTATTGCATTTGGTAGTTTTTGTCATTGTATTGCATTTGTTGGGCATATTACATGTATACCAAGGAACTTTTAGGTTATATTCTTTATACATCTTTTCATGTGCATTTTTCTGGTGTTATTAGTTTTCTATTATTTTACAATCAATATTTATTCCAGGATTTTCTAGAGGACTTGTGGGAGCGCATTCAGACTCTTTCC
>NW_018164870.1:107847-135195 GCF_001263595.1 Phalaenopsis equestris | reverse complement strand
CTCTTTCCCATAATGGCTGGAAAGCTGAGAGTGGTACGCCCTTTAGCTCTTTCTTTTATGAATGAGATCTGAATCGCTGTACTTTCTAATATATGTAGTCACTATTATATTATATCAGAGCATTATAATTTGTGTATATTTATTTTATTTATTTGGATAAAATTTGTCTGTACATGATTGAGTCATTGTGTAGTCTTTCAGTGTATTACCGTGCTTTCTTTGATATTTAAATGTTTAGAATATCAATTACTGATATTTCATGGACGATTGTCAGATTGCATGAGAAGTTTTGAAGAACAACAAAGATACACATAAGAAATGAATCCGGAAGTCATTGATGGAGAGATCAAATTTAATTTCAGGCTTCATAATTTTCATATTGTTATTTAAAATTATGACCGTGTTGTCTAGTGTATCTGTCAATAGAAAATGTCAAACTTGAATTATGAACTAGTTTACTTTTTAAATTCCATATAAACTAGCTGATACGTAGGTACTGATTACAACAAGAACAGTGGAAAGAACTGGGGAAAGTAGTGAATAGCATGAGAAAGAAGATAATTGCTAAATACCATCTTGGCGCCAATCTAGGATACAGTTGTAGGGCAAGGTTTGGATGGACTGATACCTCCCAAGAGAAAACAAACACATGACTAAGCTTCTTTCTGTGCCCACACACAATATCCCCTATGTATTAAGGGTAGACCTCCTTATTACAAGTATGCCATCCTTAAACAGAGACAAATAACAAACTAGAACATATAAATTGTAACAACTGTTTTGAGAAATCGGGTAAAAATTTGGGAAACTTGAAAATATACTTCAAATTTCATACCCCTCAGATTTCAATCAAAATAATTTTATAAAATTTTATGTGTCAAAACAATCAATTATGTTACTTTTGCAGACAATATGTGCATCATAGAAGCTGTCTTAAGCCTGATCAAAGATCCACATCAGATGCTAACCTAGGAAACGTTTCAACTCAGAGGAATTTTCGGGAAGGTTCTACTTCTGTAGGTGGTTAGCAGAGGATATTAGAAGCCAACACTGTGACTCTTAAGGATCAACCAAGGTAGAACATTTGCCCAAGTGATTATTCATTAACTCATCAGGCACCAAAAGAGTATGTTGCCAGTGATGCTGATGTATAGAGTTTGATGGATCAATTGTCTTTTGGGTGTTATGTTAGATTTATCAGATGTATGGTTTATTACATATATTTTAGTTATCACTTAACATGAAACAAACTTTTGTAATCACTTTATGTTTCATCCTCATAATTTAAATAGTTGATGTGGTGTTCATAAATTTCTAGGACTAAATTTTATGAGGGGAGATTGTAATAACCGTTTTGAGAAATCGGTTAAATTTTTTTTGGCAACTTTAAAATATACCCAAAATTTCACGTCCCTCAGATTTTATTTGAAACAATTTTATATAATTCTACGATTCCAAGCAATCAATTCATATAAATCATTATATATTTATTATGATTTTAGTGGGAGATATGCAATTTGGAAGCTATAAATTTAATTAACTTTAATTAAACCTATCTATTCTTAATATTGCATACATGCACGGTGGCCATTGCCTTTCAAGTGATATTTATCATGGGTTCGGTCGAATGAGGTCTCCAAAGCCTTCGAAATTTATGTCCTCCCCAGATTTGGTTCTCCCTGTTTCGATTTTGCTTGGTAGAAGTGATCTCGCGAGAGCAGCGATCGCGACACTAGAGCCGTACAATCCTGGAGACTCGTAGAGAGCCGTAAGTTTCATTTCAGGGATCCATGAGGAAATATAAAGGCATGAATTTCACTTTAATGCTAATTTTAACATTCCTTCCTCCTATTTTTATTTTGAGTTATGCCTCAATTTTGTGCATTTTTTGTTTTCGGCTGTAGTAGCAAGCGTTGAATTTGTGTCAAAAGCGAGAAATTTGATTTGCAAGCTTTCATAAGAATTTTAGCATAAAATCAACGAAGGGGAAGCGAGGATTGAAATGATAGGCGAAGAGGGAAAAAAATTGACAGTTTCGAAGAATGACAAGTTGCCATGAAAGCCATTTGAGGTAAATTTAAGCTAATCAGTTATATAATTAATTAAAATATCTTATGAGCCAAGATATTATGAAATCTTTAGTTATGCATGAATTTCAGGTTGTTTTCCCAAGATGACGAGTCGAGGCAAGCTTGTGGAAGCTATTTGTTGGTTGACTCCGTAAATTTTGGTTATTAATATCCACATAAAAGTTATCGCAACGTCTTGCTAGTTACCGAAGATTAAAAATTCAGCGTGGGAGCCGTAGTTGCACAACAAAATAAGTATATTTATTAGTATATACATAAAGATGTCTCAAAGAATACATGTTATGAAGAATGAAATAACTTATATATAAATGATTGTATGTGCATATTCAGAGGAGAGTTTCACCCTATAATAATACAGGCAGGAGACACCAATGTATCCGACACATAGAACTTCATACCACCCCGGTGAGTTGTGGTAGGTTTTCTATCCGGCTAAAATTTCTTTGTGATCCCCAAGCCGGCGATCCCCCGTTTCCGGCACAAAATGCACAAAATCAAAGAGTTAGTACAAAAATTGCCTGATTTAGAAATTCCTCCTGCCTCAATTTTGTGCATTTTTTGTTTTCAGCTGTAGTAGCAAGCGTTGAATTTGTGTCAAAAGCGTGAAATTTGATTTGCAAGCTTTCATAAGAATTTTAGCATAAAATCAACGAAGGGGAAGCGAGGATTGAAATGATAGGCGAAGAGGGAAAAAAATTGACAGTTTCGAAGAATGACAGGTTGCCATGAAAGCCATTTGAGGTAAATTTAAGCTAATCAGTTACATAATTAATTAAATTATCTTATGAGCCAAGATATTATGAAATCTTTAGTTATGCATGAATTTCAGGTTGTTTTCCCAAGATGACGAGTCGAGGCAAGCTTGTGGAAGCTATTTGTTGGTTGACTCCGTAAATTTTGGTTATTAATATCCACATAAAAGTTATCGCAACGTCTTGCTAGTTACCGAAGATTAAAAATTCAGCGTGGGAGCCGTAGTTGCACAACAAAATAAGTATATTTATTGGTATATACATAAAGATGTCTCAAAAGAATACATGTTATGAAGAATGAAATAACTTATATATAAATGTTTGTACATAATTCATGTTCAAATGAGTTCACGCTCTAATGGTTCAGGCAAGGGATGCTAGTGTTCCCGCATGCCTAGAGTTTTTTTACCACCCCTGACAATTTTGGTGGTTTGATCACTAATTGCTTTGCCGATGAGATAATATCGGCAGGGGCGAGTATACTAGAACTTTCCTCTCCAAACAATCATGATATTTACATCGCTAACCGCTTTGCCGATGAGATAATATCAGATAGGTGCAATTAAGGGCCTTTCTACCTTAAATATTTGTGATGTTTAGATCACTAACTGCTGTGCTGACGAGAAATATCAGTTAATGTTGTATTATTTTGTTGCGAGGGTCATTGATGAGTGTGTGTATGCAAAGAGTATAAGATAAATGTAAATATAATGTAAATACATATAGAAGATTTGAATATTTTTATTTAGAAATGGTCATTGATATATGCATTACCCTATATAATATTTATTTTAAAATATTAAAACTAATATATTATAAGATTTTTTTATAGAGAAATGAAAGACCCTCATGTTTATTGATTTTTTTTCCTGTATTACTGTAGTTTAGAAATGTGATTACTCTTGGGTTATCTTTAGATAATTCATTATGTTGCTTCAATATTTTTCTAGGTTTTAAGCTTTTGAACAAGATGAGTAGAAAAACAAATGTGTATAAGAGGTGAGAGCAACAACCTAAAAAGTACAAATTTATACTTATTAATTTTACTTATTTTCTTTAGTAGCTCTTTTTTGAATATTTAAATATTAAATCATTAGTGATAGGAATAGAATATCAGAAAATCGATTTCATCGTCCGACCGTCCGTTCCTATCTTCGTTAATTCCAAGGCTTGGGCGGTCGTGACATAAACCAAGACATATAAACTAAAATAAAGCTTTAGTTTCTATTTCATTCTCCCAGGGTTGGTAGGGTTCCCTCATATTGAGCAATCTAGGAATCTGATTCATAATAAACAACCAACTTTGAGACATTGAAACTGATGGAATTCTCTAATCCCCACCTAGGTCAAGTTCAGTGATTCAAGCATCTTCTAACATCGTCACTACCGACACTTGATCAAGGGGTTTCTAGCTCCAATTTTGAAATATCTCAGTCTACTTGACTTTAATTTTTTGAGAACCATGACTAATTGGTGTAGTTATTGCTATAAGATATTCAACTTGTCTCATCAAGGCTAAAATGCAATGACTGAGCTTTCAAGCTTGGCTGTTGTCGAAACAATGATGCCTGATTTATATGATCATGTATATTAGTTTGATGTTGATGGCTGAAAGAAACAAAATCAACATATCGTCTAGTTGATAGCTCTGCAAATCTCTTCCAGCATGAAAATCTTCACCATCAGCTCTTCTATGATTTGCATATTCAAAATTTTACTCTGGAAAACTTTTCTCCCTGCAGAGCATATCCGTGATTAGAGGCTGAAAAATTGTCTGTCATACTAGCCGTACGCGGGCATCAACAATTGTTTCAACATCCAATCTTCAAAAACATTGAAACTTGAGGATTCTTGATGAAATGGATTTTCACCTCCTTCAAGAATTTCTTTTTCTTGATCCGCCCATTTTTTTTGGTGCAATGGACTCTCTTCTTCCTCACCTAAGAATTTCTTTTTCTTGATCCGCCCAATTTTTTTGGTGCAATGGACTCTCTTCTTCCTCACCTATGACCTCTTTTCCGGATTCTTTTTGACATTTTCTAGGATCCTGCTGTTGAAGAATCACCAATCTTTCTTGTAAAAGATTAATTTCTCATTGTAATTTTTCTATGGCTAATTCTTGGGCTGGACGTATGTTGTTTCTTCTTGGAGGCATCCTGATTTTCTTTTGACTGCTGTTTTGATGTGAGGTTGTAAAGGAAAGAAAGGAGATGAGACATTGGATGATTTTCCATTGTAGACAGTTAAGAAGAATGCAGGAAACACCGCATGTAAGAACAAGAAGAAAGATAACTTGGACTGAAATCTTTTGGTCTGGAATTCCTGTACAAAGAACTGCAAAACTCGGATTCTGAAATTCCTGCGCACAGAACCACAAGATTGCAAATAGATCTTGCAGCCACCTAAATCTAGAAAACAGAAAGTCTAAACAGAAATCCAGAGGACAATCGACATACGATTGGATTGCTTTAAGATTGAATCAAGAAGTCCTGGTTCAGCCATCAATTGATGGCAGATTTGAGAGAGAGCAGTGTAGGGATGTGAAGGTGAGAATCAAGAACCAATCTTGCTTGAATTGGGCTTATGAAATCTTCAACCTGATCCACCAACCAATCTCTGGAGGAGTCCAATGACGATCTTAGTCGGTTCTAGAATGGATTGGATGCAAGAACCCCAATGCTCTGATACCACAATAATACCGGCTAACGGGGGTGGCTGTTGATTTTATCAAGAGCGGTGGAAAGAAATGAGAAAAACAGTGAATAACATGAAGAACGAGATAATGGCTAAACACCACATGGGCGCCAAACTTTAAATGTCCTAAAATCGCCTTTTCTCACTAGAGGTATCCCAAACAAGGAAGAAATTGTACGAGCAACTACTACTGGGCTTCAAGATACATTTACCCATGCTATTCTCGTAGAGACAGAAAACTATAAAAAATGGGACTGCCCTTGATCCTTAATGCACTGGACAACATCTTGCGGCAGGAAAGGCCCACCCCAACTTTTGGAAAAGCAGCTGGTCTACACTAGGAAACCAGCTTAGAAGGGTTTGGGATGGTATGCAAACCAATATTGGCAAGATCTTGGATCTCACTATGGTTGCCTCCTCCCGGCCTCTCCTAACAAGGGGAAATCCACCCAAACCTGAAACCAACTCAACAAAAGACAGAAAATAGGAATAAAAATTAGGGAAGAACAGGAAAAAATGCATAAGAACAGATCATGCTTTAGGTCGGCCGGCTGAAATCAACACACCAACTTTAACTCTGATACCAAAATGATACCAGCCAAAGGGGGATAGTTACTATGTCAACAAAAATAGTGGAAAAAAAACTGAGGAAAACACCATCTAAGTGCCAATCCAAGATACAGCTGTAGGGCAAGGTTTGGATGGATCGAAACCCCCCAGTAACTCTTTCTCAGCCGGCACAAAACAGCACCCTTATTTATAAAGCCTTGACTCTTTTATTTACAATTATGCCATCCTACAACATAGAGAAGCAAATCACAAACTAAAACACTTAAAACAATATATATAAACTGAAATCTA
Source organism: Phalaenopsis equestris (assembly GCF_001263595.1). Taxonomy (NCBI): domain Eukaryota; kingdom Viridiplantae; phylum Streptophyta; class Magnoliopsida; order Asparagales; family Orchidaceae; genus Phalaenopsis; species Phalaenopsis equestris. The sequence goes on along the minus strand of NW_018164870.1, from coordinate 128,798 downwards.
ACTCCTGGGTCAATAGTTATATGTATCACACTAACAAACTTTCCTTTCCAATAAAACTTATTACTGTCTTTTAGGAAACTATTGTATCAAGGTGAAGGGAGATAGTTGGGGACAATCTGCGTGCATTCATAATAGACAAGTGGGAAGAAGAAGAATTCAATATTGATTAAATTGAGGGGGTGATATTTTGTTTGTGTGGAAGTGTGGTTTCATTGCAGAATACACATAAAAGCATGAAAAAATGCTGAATTATTTTGAACTTATCTTTTTGAAATCTCTCTGTTTCCTTGTTTTAGTTGTTTGACTCGATACAATACTTGGTTTCAGCATAGATGATTGTGAGCGTACATGCGGACCTCATGAAATTTATGGATTTCAACTTGAAATGTGTGAATTGCAAATCATTAGAGAGGGAACTTGCTGTGTTATGACCATGAGATTGAATGAGTATAGCTAAAAATAGTGGAGGGAGGAGAATTAAAACACAGGCATTTTGGAGTTTGTGCATGCTGTCCAAATGGCTTCCAAACGACATGTGTTGGAGGTTTATAAGCGGTCATAATTGCTTGTGCTGAAACTGCTGTTTGATGGAATTACCATAAAACAGGGTTTCAAATTTTCTATTTTGTCACTTTGCTGGTGTGGCTGTACATTGAAAAAAAAAAAAAATAGTTAAAGGACAGATTGAGTGGGGTAATGCAAGAATTGCTGGGATTTGCTTAACGCTTTCAAACGAATAGGATTTGTTTAACGTGTTGAAGATGCCCCTTGTTCAAAGTTCTGTATTCAATGATGCTGACAACTTGCACCTTTGAAGTGTGCTTATGTGTGTACAAAACATTTTTATTTTTGATGAAGACCTTTTGACTATGAGAAGCTTTCTCTTCTCAACCGATTGTACAGGTAGCCATTGCTTAATGGTGAAGCTCTCAAACGCTTGACATTTCTAACGTTTATCATTTTTTTATTTAGCGCAGAAACTTTTTTAAGGGGTAACTTTATTCTTGTAGGGGAGCCAACCAAGTTCTAAAAAAATTTGTATGTCTAAAATTTGCATATGTTTTAGCACGTGAACATTTACGAAGGTTTTCACTTTATTGAGTGCATGCAAAACTTTTACATGTATGAATCAGGACAAAGACATACTTTCTTGTTTTAGCTTCAGTACTTGTGTTTGATTGAAGTTTTCCTTGATTTGGCACTTGTTGATGCTGCAGATGCCACATTTGTTTATCCCATTTACAGACATTTGATTGCCTTTAATCATTGAATCATGGCTATATTAAAAAATATTTTACAATATTTTTGTATATGCTACCATTCCTTGCAGGATGGCTAAGTCTATATTAGTCTACTCAAAAGTTCAGGATGCCTAGAGCTGTAGTTCACTCTATTGGGTGCTTTGCTATTATGGTTAGAAGCAATGAGCCTTTCTAGGTTTCCTAAATAGTTTTAAGGATCATAAGTCTTAGATAGATTAGGGTTCTGGGAGGAAATTAGTGGCAGTTGCTATTTTTGGGGTTAAGACAGCAATAACACACAGTCGATGCAGGTTAAGCGGAGTGTGGACGTCAATGGGTGCTGCCTCGCACAAAATAGCCCAAGGTTATCGTCGATGGCAACTGTCCAGGGTGAGAACATGAAGAATGTTATTTGGTGGCTGCTCGGCATGACAAACTCTAAGGAATATTATCTATCTTTTCCCAAGCAGGCTACAAACACATCACCTGAGAAGAAAAATGATAAAACACTCGTAATGTAAGAAACTTGAGAAAAATTCTATGCCCAATTTAAATTTATTGTGAAAGCAATTCCTCAAACCAATTTAAACAAACAAACACATAGTTCTCTAAATAATTAACACTAATACTTGCGTTAAGTAAAGTGATTGGGGCCCAAGTGGGGCGGTATAGCCATTGGAGACCGGATAATTTTGTAATAGCTCGTGAAACAGAACTGAACGTTTGCGTCACAATGTAAACGACGTTCATGAGGGTTTGTCTTATTCACTGGAAATTGTTGCAATCGATCTACCACCATTGTAGTCATTTTCTGATGTGTTTGGGGGAACCCTCTACAAGATCTATCCTCACTTTCTCCCAAAGTTAGTCGTAAACATTTACACCATTCCAAAGTTTATTTTGGTGGAATAAATAGCCATCCTTTATTGGCATAACCAGAGCTTAAACATTACATTGGCTAGTACTCTCATGAACCAAACCTCTAGTCATCTATAATCTGCTTCTCCAAGTTCTCGTACTCGACTAGCTACATCAGGTTGACAAGTCGGTTTGGAAAAATGAACCCTAGAAAAAAGTCTATGGTTTGTTGTATCTCTCTCAGTGGTGACGATCGAAGAGATATAATATCGATTAAGGCATCCTTGACTCTCTCAATAGGGGTTGCATTGTATCTTATATTAACTCCTCATATTCACTTCTCTAGGACCACAAATGCTATTCCTCTTAGTGTTTCTCTCGAGGCCGGTAGAATGATAGCTTGTGGAACTATATTCTCAAACTTTGTATGAACACCTATTACCTCAAATATTTTCAAAGGTAAGAGTAAGATGAACTCTCATTCTTAGTGAAGGAATATGTGCTCTTGTTGCCATCATGTTATGTGCAACATCGTACTGCCAAGGATGATCGATAGAATGTGACATGCATCCATAAGTACCATGTCACACCACACCTGCTTCTGGAATTTTTCTCCAATAGAGAACTCCACGTGGCATCTCTTATCAATTGTGATCTTATTTCATTTCTTCAACCAAGACATGAAATAAGATTGGGTGTCCTTTTGTTTTGCAAGACTCAAATTATCAACCATTTGGGTAGGGGCAACGTTCTCATGGTTGCCTGCTTCTATGATAAGATTACACACATTTTTCTTCATGGTGTGATGATATCAATGATATTAGGGCGGAGCTACTGTTGCTCTCTTGTGAGTTCAGTTTGAGGGATTTGTTGAACCAACTGACATTTCTTCACCGACGATATGAAGCTGATACTCATCCTTTTTGTCCTCCCTTTTTCCTTTGGCACTATTAATTTCATTCATCGTGTGAGTAATTTCTTTTATTGCTCTCTACTAAATGAAACAAATCACCCTCTAGTTTGGGGGATTCATTGCTTGTGTTTAAAATTGTGACACTTGACGCATTTCTTGGTTGGTATGGATTTGAGAGTGCTAGTGACTTGTACTTTTTCTTCACTTTGGATTAATTTCTTCCTCGAGAGGGGCCATTTTGAGTGCCCTAATGTGTGTACTCTGGCTGTCTGATCATAGAGTTGAGCTCTATATGTAAGATGCAGTGGTCTCCTTTTGATATTGTTTTCCCCTATTAATTGTTATGGTTTGTACATGAAGGCCGATAAGTTGCAACTTTATGCTTCTCTGATTTTGCCAACTCACATTTTAACATGAATTGTTAAGATCTTATTATGCACTCTTTCACAGATGAATATCTCTAGTGCAAGTGGTGGAGTTTTTGGAACATATTTTTCCAGTAATGCATAGAAATGTATTTGCATTCTATTTCCATTTTCATCTTAGGCTATACAATGATCTTACTCTTCCATCTTCAATTTGAAGGACACTTCATGTTCTCCCACCACAAGTTAGTGTTCTTAATGGTTTGATAATTGTAATTCGACTCTTTTTGTATTGGAAAATATTTTTGTGTTCAAAATTTTGTTCCATTTTTTAGAGCCACACAGTAAATTTAAACGGACCAAAATGTTTGTCTCCAACAAAGCAATCCTTGTTCTAATATTCTATCCTTTTCTCTAATACTTAATGCTAAATCACTATGTTATTGGTTTTTTATCACTGGAAACATCTTGGTGGAAGCGTTTCACTTATTTCTTTCGATCTTGTGAGTCACCGTTGTGGCTAAGGGTGACTTCTTCTTGTTTGCTCCTCTTAAAAGCGACAAGTCTTTGCTACAATTGAAGAATATTTTTTTATGTCTTCCATTATAAGCTCCTAAACACGCCTTTGCATTTCATACTTGGCGGCATTGTGTCTCTTTCTTTCGATTAAAGTTTTGATTGAATATTAATGGTGGTTTAATATTGGGGTTAGTGTTATGGCTTGGATTAGGGATTATTTTTGGTGAATGTATTTGGTTAGGTTACGTGAATTTAGGTTTAGGGGTGAGAGAAAAAAATGTTTGCAGGGCTCGAATATCAATGGATACCATTTACGGTTTCCTAAAAGGTGTTGAAGGATCAAAAGACTTAGATGGAATAGGATTTGGGTAGGCAATTGAGGGGTAATTACTATTTTGTGGGAGATTAGATAACAAGAACACAAAGTTGATGCAAGTAGAGTATGGATGTCAATAGGTACTGCCTAGGGCGAAAACAGTCCGAGAACGTAGTCGACGACTGCCTTGGATGAGAACAAGAAGATTATTGATTGGTGACTGCTCGACATGACACAAAATTTGAGAAGGATCTACTACCTGTTTCCCAGTGAAGTTACATACACACCCCTTGAGAAGAGAAATGATACAACAATCACATTGTAAGAAATGTGAGAAGAATTATTTGCCCATCAAGCAAGCAAATATATAGTTTTTCAAATAATTATACCTAAAACTAGTTCTAAGTAAAGTAATTGGGGCTTAAGAGGGGCGGTCTAACGTTGGAGGCTGAAAAAATTTGGACCAGCCCATGAAACCAAGTGAGGCCAATTTTGTGCACGCATCCGTCCCAGGCGAATGCGAAGCACTAAAAAATGCAATCCACGCCAAGCAATGAGTCATGAGTTAAGGAATTTTCACCATTGTGATCATCAGGAGGATTTGGCTCTTGCTCTTGATAATTTTGGGTCTGCATCTTGTCCTCTACTTGCTCTGTGGTCCTTGACATGAAGTTCTTGATCATTTGTCTCTTGTTGAGATAGAGTAGGGATAATTGGGACAATTTCTATGATGGAGTTTGGTTCAATTAAAGGAAAAATGATTTGAGTATCTTGGAAAAATACCAAATATGGCGTTCCCTTGATTTCTCTCTTTGAATTTCATATTTGAGAAAATAAGATTAGTGTTCAAAGAAGGGGTCATCCATGGGTTGTATATTTTTCTAGTAATTGGAGAGTAGTATTTGTATCATTTTTATTGTAGAAGTAATTGGGGGAGATGCATTTGATAAACTTGGCTTTAAGTTTGGTGCGTTATTGTTGATGGATATGAACAACGGGAGAACAATTAAAAATCTTCAATTATAAGTGAGAAGAAAGAGAGCGAATTTTTGGGTAGGAATTCATGAGAACATTACAAGGAATTTAAAATTTTAGAAGTAAATTAAGCATTCTATTGATAATGTATATTATTGTGAGAATGACTCCCCCACCCTCAAAAAAAAAAAAGAAAAAAAAGAAGAAATATTTAGGCGGATGATTAAACAAAATAATGACACGGAGCGACCTCAAGTAAATATCTATTTTTTTCTTTTAGCGATCCCGTTTTTTTGAGGAGTATCCACACAAGAACTTATTTGAATAATACCATGCATGGGAAAATAAGGACTAAGGATGAAATTAAATTATTCTTTAGAATTATTAGTTTTAAGAATTTGAATTTTGCTTCAGAATTGAGTGAGGATCATGGAATGATGGTGACACTTTCAATTTTTTCTTTCATAAGGAAAATTCATGTTGTTTTTGTGTGATCATCTATGAATGATACAAACCATCTTGCTCCATTTATATTGTTTACTTATAGGGTCCTTAGATATCAAATGAATTACCCAAAAAAATAAAAGATGTGAATGCATGTGTTGCGATTTATACATGTCTGGTATGTTTTGCAAGCGAGCAAGTTTCACATAAAAATTAGGCTTTTAGTGATAAATAAATGTGAAGCATCTTTTTAATGTACACAAAATTTGGATGACCGATACAATATGACTTAACTTTCAACTGAAATTTCATTGACAAAATTTGAACTGGACTCAGAAATATAACTTGACGTATGACATTGCTGCCGATGAAGTTATTTTCTTTAAACATATAGACACCATGCATCTCAACTCTGTCAATCACATTCCCCGAATCCACAACGTGAAAATTATCACAACAACAACAACAACAACAACAAAAAAACCTTAATCTTACTACGTGGGGTCGGCTACATAAATCATTTTCTCCATTGCATCCTGTTTAGTGTCATATTTTTATTTAGTTCTAATAAATTAAGATCATTTTTTATACAATAAGCCAAAGTCTTCCTAGGTCTATCTTTGCCTTTCTTAACTCTTTGCCTTTCTTAACACCTTTCTTAACATAAGTCGAATTTAGAACATCAACTCTTCTAATCGGATCATCAGATGGTTGATGCTTAATGTGACCAAACCATCTAAGACGTCTCTCTCTAATTTTGTTTGTCACTGGATCTACACCAACCTAATCACGGATATAATCATTTTGCATTTTGTCTCTATGTGTAAAGCCACTCATCCACCTAATCATTCTCATCTCGGCAACACTTAAATAGCAACACTTAACTTAGTGTTATACTTTTCTTTTAAAGGCCAACATTTAGCGCCATAAAGCATTGCAGGTCTTACCACCTTCTAGTAAAAAAATTGTTTCAGTCTAAGCGATACTTTTCTATCACACAAAAGACCCGAAACACTCCTCCGCTTCAACTAGCCAACTTGAATTCTACTATTAACATCCCCATCTGTATCACCATCGCTTTGAACAACAGACCCGAGATATCTAAATCATTCACACCTTTTAATAATTTGATCACCCAAAGTTACACTTTTGCACTAGAGCTACCACAATTAAGATTACATTCCATGTATTCAATTTTATTTCTACTCAAATGAAACCTTTAGACTCCAATTTTGACCTCCATACTTCGAGTTTTTCCTGAGCTTTTCTCTCATCTTATTCACGAGAAGAATGTCATCAACAAAAAGCATATACCAAGGTACATCCTCCTGTAAATGTCTAGTAAGACCATCCATAACTAAAACAAAAAGATATGGGCTTAAAAATGATCATTTATGTAATCCAACAGAATTAGGAAAATATTTGGTCAATCCTTCTTCAGTTCGAACACAAGTAGCAACTCTAGTAGCCGATCCTTGAAAATTAGAACAATTAAAATAAAATTTATTCACCTATTTTAGATCACGAGTAAGTTTACTGATTGAAAATAGGTTGCGATTTAATTTTAGATCATAATGAAAATAGTTGAGATGAAGATACCTTGTCAATTCAATTGATCTAATTTTTACTGATGGTGAAAATGAACTATTAGCTATTCAAACTGTAGAGCGGCTGGTACATTAGTTAATTTTGAAAATGTTGTTGTCTATCGTCATACGATCTAAGGTTTCAGAGTCAACTATCCATGGTATTTATTTATTGCTTTAGACTCTAAAAACATGTGATATGATACATTGATGTGGTAGCAGACTGGTAGATTGCTCAACAGAGGATTGTGATGTTTGTCCAAAACTGGAACTATTACTATATATTTTCTACAGTGTCTCAATTTGCTCCTTGTTAAATGAGTTGAATTCTGAATTGTTGTTGGTTGTGACATCAACATTTGCACGGTTCTTCGTATCATATCTTTCATGAGACGACTTCCAATTTGCATGTTTACCATTTAATTTCTAATATTTTTCTTCACTTGATCAGGTTTCTTACAATGGTCCTACCATGGTCATCTTTTCTTGGGGTTGTCATCATGGGAAGAATTTTGAGTGTATAAGGCTGATCCTTCGATTGATGGTGGAGTGGGATTGTCTTCCATCATAAACTTGTTTCTTGATGGTGGAGTGGGATTGTCTTCCATCATAAACTTGTTTCTGCTCTCTTCCTTTTGATTTTCTGTAAAGGTCCCCAAATGGTTGGGATAGGTTTAATTCCCATAATTTGAGGTAAGGAGGAATTTGATAGTTCTTTTTGTTGAATATTTCTTCTATACATGACAAAGTGATTAGGGCATTTCTAGAAATGTGCCTCATACATGTCCAGTTCAGCTAAGTGACTTTTATAATATTGAGTAACACTAGTTTTTTATTGTCGTAGATCATATAGTATGGTGTAAATCTCAAATAACTCTATGGAGTTTTCAGTGCTGGAGTAAGTATCACATGCAACTTCTCATATCTCTTTGGTTGTCCTATAGAGCAGATGTTTTTTCCAACCTCTGTGGTCATAGCATTTATTAATCGTAACATGACCATGTGTTTTTCAGTCTTTTGGGCCTGATATTCGGAGTCTGTCACTTCTAGATCAGAGATTTCGTCTGTGAGATGTTAATTATTTCATCTATCGCAAATGTACATGATCATGGCTATGACCATTGAAGAAAATTATGGCCGTGTAGTTTATGGTTTGTGACTAGATGGGAGGAGTTATCAGCTTTGATAGGTATTGAAGATGTGGGCTTGAATCTTGTAGTAAATTATGTGGAAGAAGTTTTTGAAGCCATTCGTGAGTAAATTGTGAAGCCTGAATTAAAAAGAGTTGCTGCATGAGTGAAATCGTGAGGAGTTCCGTTAGTTCGACTACTTGTGTGGACGAACACTCATGAACTATAGGGAGGTGCACATCTCTCTGTTTTTTTACGTTCAACACTCGCCTTTTCCAAGCCGGTGAGTCTTGAGATGGTGGCTAGGGCAAGTCAAATCGATCATAGGTTCCAAATTGTTCATGGCTCTAGCAAACAAAAGTGGAAGAGTCAAACTGTGAAAATCGAAAGGCGCTTGCAGAAATTGAATCAGAGTGCTCATTTGCAACAAATGCTTGAACTGTTCAAACACAACGATAAGGACAGCTGATATAGAGAGCATGGGAAGAGTTATGAGTTCTGCTGCTATCTGCGATCTGGTTGTTTGGGAGTTCAGTGGCTAGCTGCAATATGGTCATATGCACGAGTTGATTAGTTCAAATGGAAGTGATGGAAGACAGAAGAACTGTTTGCTTTTTGTTGTGAATCGAGCGGAGCAGAGGAGGGCCAAGGATGTTTGACACTGTAGCTATGCTTAGTGGAATTGTTCTATTGGAGCATTACATATAGCCGTGGCTTTCTTAGACAGTGAGGATGAACGCCAACATTACTCTTATGCCATGCAAAATTATAGGAAAATATTTTATATTTTGCTCGTCTAATGAATTTTTTCTTACTACTATATATAATAATGTCACGGACAATATAGAAATCCCTCCAAAATAGGAAAGAACATAAAATTAGGAAATATAAATTGAAGGAAGCATTATTAGTGGAATATATTTAGGGAGAAGGAAATAAACTCTTTCCTAATGAGGATTTGCACTTTCCTACACATAATTTTAAGAGTTTATGATTATTCTGTAATAAATAAATCATTAAGAATCAATTTACTTGTGGTAGAACTTTGGATATTAAGATAATTTAGCAGTAAAACTAATTAGGTTAGTGAGAAATAATTGTATTAGAGGATTACTGAAAACACATTAAGATGGTCATCATTGTCGTCCATTTTTAGGTTTATCTTAATTCTTTGGGGCCATCATTAGGAATTCTTATTTTCTATTCTTTCTTGCTATTTTACTTTACGTGGAGTTAACTTATTATTCTTAAATCTTTTTGTGAACAACTATCATGTATATTATCTAAAGTATTATTTTTTTCTTTCTTAATAGTTCTCTTATTTTATCTACCCTTTTAAATATAGAGAGATTGTAAACTTATCGAAAGAAATTTGTACATAAAAACTTGATATGATGGACTTATAAAAACTTTTCCTGTGTAAAACTGGACGTCTCTCTCTCCAACTTAATTGTTTCACCTATAAAATACCACAAATGATCTTTTTTGTAGATTTATTTTGGAGATAAGAGAAGGTAGACATAAATTTACTTGGTTAATGTAAGCATTGTAAAATGGAGGGCAAAGAACTTTATTATGGTGGGTGAATAAAATCAATATGAAAGAATTAAGGATCAAAATGAGTTGTTCAAAAGAAATATTGCTAGAAGTTGCGCAAAAGGATTTCTGAATAATAGATTTAAATTCTCATGTTGTACTCATCTTTAAATTGGCTAGTAGTTACTATGATGATGATGGTGACCTTACACTTGTACATGGATGCCTATATTAATGTCACATCCATATTATTTAAATGTTTATGCATTAACATATTCTTTTTCACCGAAGTAAACGTGCTACAATCTTTTTCTCACAGTGCCAAGACCACACCTACAATTTGAAGCACAGCTGGTAGCTGGGAAGGCTTATACGCTTTCGCCTGTCAACTGCCCTCACCAATCTTCAGTTTCATCAGCGCGGTCTACCATTTCTATTGAAAGGGAGAAACACGTGGCTGAGCTCAAGTATCCAACAAGGCTGCAGAGGTTAAATATATTTCCCTCCAATAAAGTTGAGGTATTGTAATTGTGTTTCTTATTATATCTATTTTGTTTATGCTCTTAACTATTCTGGCACTGGTCCTCTTTTTTATTTATGCTCTTGGTGCTTTTCTGTTGTTGACTGGTTGATTGTCATATTAAATGAACAATTCAAGTAAAATGTGCTGTTAGTAATCTTATAAAACTTTAGTTTTTCTTCCAAGCCTTATGAACACGAACTATGATCAGAAGTTGTCTCATCTTTTTTTTTTCAGTTTTCTAGCTTGAAGAGGTTATGAGAACAGTAAAAGGTAATACCTTACTGTGCGCTTCATTTAATGTTTAGGATGTAAGACTATCCTTGCGAAAAAGAGTGCATTTCATGTAGCACTTACCAGGGAATAATTTAGGAAGATTGTTAAACACTGCGAAATACTGTTGGGATGAGGTTAGTGATGATTGTGATCGTAATAGAGGACTTATGAAATAGAATGATGGTGTTTGATATCACCTGCAACTTCTTTTTGTTTGCAGCTTCTGAATTTTTTCTGCATGATTCTATGACTGTATATTTCATAATCTTTCTCTGTAATGTGCATTGCTTATATTTGCAGGATATGCAGCCTATTGATCGGTTTGTTATCGAGGAATACTTGCTTGATGTTCTTCTTTTCTTTAATGGGTGGTTTGTAAAATATCTCTCTTCTTTTTAGTTGATGTTCTTTAAGATTTACAAATGATATTGGTGCCAACTAGCTTAGCTGTTAAAAGTCTTTGGAAGTTGTTGCTACAAATTCCTTTTACATTTAATTTGTGCCTTGGCACTCATCTCTCTCTCTTGTCCCAAGGAAAAATTTTAAAAAATACTAATTACAGTGAAAACTAGCATTTGTTTTAATTCTTGATTCTTCCATGCCTTATCATTTTGTTGTATATAGTTTATCTGAGATCGTTCTTTTATGGTCATGCAATACATGTAATCATACTTACAATTGCAATATAATAAAGTTTATATTTAGCTGACCTGTCTTTTGGTTTTGGTATTTGACATGGGGCTCGAAAGAGGACCGACCAGTCTTCTCCTTCCTCTTCACTCTTTACCTTTTTCCCTCCTTTTCCTTTTTTTTCCTCTATTTATTCCTTTCTTTCTTTTTTTTCTTGTTTTCTTATTTTCCTTCCTAACACTTTCTTTCCTTTCTTTTCTTGTTTTCTTATTTTCCTTCCTAACACTTTCCTATTTTAAAACCTTTCCTAAAACTGAAATATGATTTTTATTATCCTTCCTAATTTTAAATTCCTTTCTCTAAAACTGAAATATGATTTTTATTATCCTTCCTAATTTTAAATTCTTTTCTCAAATATGAAATCTGTTTTTGTTCTACTTTTTTTTTATTTTTGAATAGTTTTCCTAAAATCTTAAATTTGATTTTATTCTTCTACTTATTTTAGTGTTTTCTTATTGGGTTAAGTCTAGGAGTTGATGTGTCTAGAGATAGAGGTCCTGTTTTTTATTTCTGAAATCATGTTTTATCTTAGACTTTGAGGGCTGCATCCGACTTCGAGGATGTGCTTCGGCCGTCCCGTGTCCAAGGTGGTGATCATCTCCAAGGGTTCGAGTGGTGCTCCGACTGTATCATCTCATAATCATCAAATGGATCATATGATTGATTAAAAGATTTTTCATCTTTGTCTTACGTGGTTATATTTGTAATTTTGATCTTTCTAATTATTTGTTCAAAGTGCTCACTAGATGACCCTAACTGGAAATTAGGATTAGGAGGTGGTTGTATTACATGAGCTGAAGAGATAATTTCATAACTTATTTCTTTTTCTTTAGTGATTTTTAAGAATAAAATATGTTGATCTAATTTGTTTTCCATTTTTATTAAATGATTTGAAATTAAGAAGATATTAGTATTAGTACAATTTTTATTGTTTAAGCATTTCAATAAATTCTTTAACTACATTAATTTCTAAAGTTTTTTTCCAAAAGCATTTAATTTAAAATTTGGATTTTGATTATCCAAATCTAAGATCGTAGGGATTGTAGGAGGATAAAAAAATTCTATTTCTCCAAAATTTATTTTCCTTGTTCTAGATAACATATCTATTTCATTTACTAATTATTTAGTTATTTGATTACTAAACGATCTTAAAAAGGAAAATAATTCATTCCCCTTTATTGAATCTATTATAATTTTTCTCAAAATAAATTTCAAATATTTTTCTTCTATCCTTTTTCGTAGTGTAACTACGATACCAATTTCTAAATGATTCATATGTATGTTGATAATTATCGTCAGTTAACTTTTGTTGTATTAATTTATTTAGGTTAGTCATTATTAAAATTAAAACTAGCCATCGATTGTGGAGAAAAGTACTCTACCCAATTTGGGTGTAATAAATTATTAGAAGATAGATTGATTCTATCTATTCTTTGCTTTAGTGGTGAAAGTTCATCAGAATCGTTTTGAGAAAGATTTAAAAAGGGATAAGATACCTGTGGAGGAGTAATAGATCTTCTTGGATTAAATCTTATCAGAACATCACTGTTAGTTTCTTGATAAACTTGTTCTATATCTTAATTTATTACAAGATGAGGATTAATCGTAGTCTGTAACTGTCACAACTCAGGAAAACTTACTTCATCCCATTTTATTGTATTATTTGTAGTTATATTTGAAGCTATTAAATTTATTTCTACTATTGTAGATCCATTTGTAGGGTTCATATTATATTTAATATTTGAGCATAAATTATTAATAACTTTAAAATGAATTCGATAGCTTATTGCAATTGTTTCAGATTGAGGTAAAAATCTATACCCGTGTAATTTGATCTATATTTTAACTGCTTTCAAGAGATTTATGTCTATAGGTGACAAACTTAAATTCATTAAGGTGTTAAAGAAAACTAGCCCATGAAAGAGAATTTGTTTTACCCCCGATTTCTCCATCATGTCCTATTGAGTGTTGTATTTAAAATTTGTTTAAAATTTTAACATGAGCAAGATCTAGTGTTGTGCAGTTACAACCCCGGTTTACCGTATTAATTTCTAGGATGTGCATTGCATGATAATACTGTGATAGGGAATTGCTTTCAGGAATTCCTGCAAGATGTGGATTTCTTGGCATTAAAATGTCTGCATTTATATTAAAAAGTTTCTGACAAAAGTAGAAAATTGTTTCTGAATAAGAAAACATTTTGTTCTAAATTTATTATATTTACTCTAGATTCAACTGAAATCCAAATGTTGCTCGATGTGACCTTCCATATAGAAATTCCCTCAATGATTTCTTTCCATCTCTATTTTTTGAAATAAGACTATCAATGCAACTGGAAACTACTATAGAGAATAGTTAATTGTTTCCCCCCCAAAAAAAAATAAAATGCTTGTTTCAAAATTTCAGATGCCTTTAATGACTACAAGAAATTCTATTTGTGAGCCATAATCCTATGTTGAATTTTTTCTCTAATGGTGCACTAATCCTAACAGTCATTTGATAAACAAAAAAATAAAATATTTCATTCTAGTGTGCAGAAATGTTTCCTTGATAGATCGAATATTTATTTTTAACTTTGATATTGTTTTTTTTGTTGCATTTTCCTGGAAAGATAGCCGTAAAGAATGTGCTACTTATTTGGTTGGACTGCCTGTTCCCTTTCGCTATGAGTATCTGATGGCTGAAACAATTTTTTCACAGGTATTTTTACTAGCTTTTTGAAGTTTTCTATTTTTATTGGCACCTATTAAGCTACTTTTTATTTTGGGTTAGTTGGATAGCATGCATTTCATTCTGTCAATTGTTGATGCATGTAAATAAGATCAAATAACAGTGCAAGCTTGGTGAGATGTAGACAATGTGATAGTATTTGAAAGATAAAATACTTTGTATGGCCTGATATTGCATGCATCGGTCAAAAATAGTCTTTTTATACATTGCTTGTATGTATTCTTATTATTGTTTGAGTTTTAAAGGAGTGATCTGCACTTTTATGTCCATATTTTGTATCTGTTAAAATTCTAGATGTAAAGGTGACTCCGTACATAATTGAGAATCTAAATTCTTTTCCTTGTAGGAAATAAAGTAAAAAAAAAGAAATATCTTTGAATTTTCTAATTGTTTATGAATTATTGTTTATTAAATTTGAACTATTACATCATAAAATATTGGGAAAAGGTTCCCTTACAGAAGTTCAGACAGTAAGTTTGAACGTGCTACATAAAGAATTTGCCTTGTGGCATGGCTCATTGAAACACTTCATGTTACTTTGGTATTGGTAAATACTTTTATTACTCGCTTCGTTTTTCCTTGCAGCTTCTCTTGCTTCCACAATCTCCGTTCAAATCAATGTATTATACACTGGTGATCATCGATCTTTGCAAGGTAAAAAAGGATAATATCTATTTAATGATTTTTTGATGATGATCCTTGTGAAACTTACATTCATTTTCTTTTATATTTGAAACTATTTAAGTTTATTTTTTAAACATTTTGGGTCGTTAGTTCTGCATAAAGCTAACTTTTCTTTTGTATTAGCTAAACCCTAGCCTAAATTTTGCTGTCCAACATCCCTGTAAATGTGTGTACCATTTTATTTTCTATCGATGCTGCGGCTCTGCTAGTGGGTATCAACATTTGGTATTCTTTCTTTGCAAGAGCAACTCTAACGGCTAACTGTTAAAGCATTGTGTGTAATAATTGACATCTTTTTCTTCGTAATATTTTCTTTTTTTTGAGCATCTGATTTTAAAGATGTCTAGTTATAGTGATTAAGGACTGTTGTGCTTTACTTTTTGATGAATGTGGACTTTGAAAATTTGGGCCCCAGACTCTCATTGTGCTTTTCTTTGAGAGAGCTTTGTGTTTATTATATTGGGTCAAATTTTTAAAAAGTAGGGTGGATTGTAGTTGAGACATTACCCACAGATATGTTAAGGACTGTTGTGCTTTACTTTTTGATGAATGTGGACTTTGAAAATTTGGGCCCCAGACTCTCATTGTGCTTTTCTTTGAGAGAGCTTTGTGTTTATTATATTGGGTCAAATTTTTAAAAAGTAGGGTGGATTGTAGTTGAGACATTACCCACAGATTTTGCCCTCATTGATGAGGACTTTTTTATCCGGGGTTTGAGATTTTCCATAGGTGCAAGACCCTATGGTTAATTACCTCTCCTAATAATGGGAGAACATTTTCGATTAAGGCTTGTCATTGAATACAAAATATTCAGTGTATAATAATAGCAAACTTAGGGTTTTAGATTTTAAAATTTATCACGTTGAGCTTAAAGTGGATAGTGGGAAAAGTGATGACGAATCCGATTAAGATATCATGGTTTTGTCTTTCTGGGTCGTCATGGTCTCGATCTTTTTAGTCAGAGGAAGTCAACTCAACCTAACTGAAGGATTCTTGTTGGCAACAATGAGTTGTGTCGTCCAAAGGACCATTGTAAATCTTGAGTGAATGTTCATCCAGTGGGATAAATTTAAGTCGACCTTAGCTGATAGAAGCTGTGTTAATCAAATATATTCTTTGATACCGTAGTTGACACTTGACAATAGAAAATTAAAAACATAAAATTGAAAAAAAAAATTATTGCTGAAACTCAAGAGGGGTACAAACGATGACACTTGACAATAGAAAATTAATCACATAAACATAAAAATACCCTAGGGTGAGGACGTGGGTGGCATATGACCACTAGACAACAAGTAGAGGGTGGGTTTTGGAGGCGTTGTTGATGCAGTATGGTCTGCAATAGATCTTGACGGTCGCCGACCTGTTGGCCCGGACTATTGGTAGCAACACTCAGACAAAGTAATGGCTGTGACAGCTGGTTGGGGAATCAGAGGGTTGGTGGTGGATGTTGGAAGGTTTTGGAGGAGGTTGGCGGCAGTTGGGTGGAAGGATAATCCGAGCCTCCCCGAATGATGGTAGCCATGGCGGTAAGATATTGTTCTAGTTGTCCCAAAATGCTCTATGTCGTGACTGCCACATGTCTGGAATCAGTGTCTCAGTCCTATCATCCTCCGTCATCACATAAATTGGTCCTATTGACGCGCTGCTTTGCTAGTAAGAGCACTTGCGATCTTGAGCTTCACGGAGGGAAGAGGGACGATGTGCTTCCCCAACTTTATGGAGTAAGTGTTTCTAAATTTGTCGTGCTATTCCTTGGTCAAATTATCATGGTCTCCCCAACAAAAGGTGACAGACATATATGGGCACCTCGTCACACCACACCTGATCCTGCAGTTGGCTTCTGATCGAAAACTCTACTAGGCACCTCCAGGCAACACCAATCCTATTCTCCTTCAGTCATGTCAGAGAATACAATTGGGAATGCTCAAGTCACGCGGCTCAATTTCTTCACCATCTGCGTAGACGCCACACTGGTGTCGCTCCCTCCATAAATGATGAGATTGTATTCCTTTCCATTCACAATGCAACGGGTGTAGTGTATGTTTTGGTGAAGCCACTGCAGATCCCTCGTATCATCCATCTGTAGAACCCGCTGAAGCACGAGTATCTCGTCCTTAAACAGTGGAAGATATACACCTTTCTATTCTTCAGCTGCGTCCTCGTCGCTAAACTCGCTACAGAGCCCTACTCGGTAAAAGGTACAACTCGACTCGTCGAGCAGCTATAGGTGATATGTGCAAATTCATGGTATCCAAATCATTTTCAGGTGGGGACTGTAGTAGGCGTGTTACTCTTCTCTGACTTCTTCTCACTCAGGGTAACTCTGACCCTATCTGAAGCAGTTTTTTCAATCTCTTGAAGCGTGCTCTTCTAGTGTGTCCAAAAGTGGGTGGCTGCTTGATTGGTGGTTGTCTACTCTTTTTTGACCTTCTCTCCATTTTCAGGGCTGGGGTATGGACATTTCTTAGTGACCAATAAGACTGAAACTGGACAACGTTGTTGATATCAGACTTCAGGTTCCTCAAATAACGGGTTATGACATGTTCTTCTGGCTCGACAAACTCACACTTCATCTGCAACTGGTCAAACTGCAGTGAAATCCTCCACTGATAGGCCTTTTGTTGTAGGTGGTGGAGTCATATAAACATATCCTGACTGTAATGGGTAGGTATTTTCTCTGCATGTCTCTCTTTATCTTCTCTCACTTAGCAATATTGTAATTGTCTTCTCTCTTTCTAAGCCTCTGCAAGTCTTCCCATCATAAGGAGACACTCTTCTTCAACTTGATGACTTCCAGTTTTTCTATTTTATCTTATAGCATTTCTTTATAAGCAAATATTCGCTCAACAGATTGCAGTCAGCGATAAAGTCGTTTGGATCCATACCTCAATCAAACTCCGGTAGCTCCACTTTGATACTAAAATCCGAGTGTCCCTCCATATATGGTCAATTCTATCGGCCTTTTCTAATACTTGATTTTGAAGCATCGGGGCTTGAATTCCTTGTCACTGACGTTTTTCATATAGAAGAAACTCAGATCTTCGTCTCTTTCTCACATTCAACTCTCCATATCACGGTCGAGGGTAATTTTCCCCTGAGTTCCATCATCAATCTTCACAAGCTTCTATTGAAGTTGATGGATTTACTGTTGTATCTCGTCTCGGGTAGGTTTTGGCATCTATCTTCTTGGTGCATGCTTAGGATTTGTGGATTGGAAGGGGTGGTGAAGGATAAAAAAGAAAATTTTTGGTGGAGGGGGTAAGGTAGATGCTAGGAAATCCTAGGATATAACTAGGGTTGGTCTAGCTTTGATATCAAGTGATATCGAAGTTAACCCAAATAACAATTGAAAAGTAACTTTTTATTGTTGAAATTCAAAAGAAGTACAAACGACGAGTCTTGACAATTGAAAATTCGCTGCACAAACATAGAAGACACCCTTGTGTGAGAATGAGTGCGGCGTATGAAAGAAAGCAGGTAGAGGGTTGGTTTTGGAGGTGGTTGTTGGGGTAGGATGGCCTGAAGCAGATCTTGACCGCCACCGACTACCTGGTCTGGAATGTCGGCACAAACACTCAACTAAAAGGGAAGGTTGACGACAGCTGACTAGGGAATTGGAGGGTTGGTGGTGGTAGCTGGAAGGTTTGGGAGGAGGTTGGCGACAATTGGGTGGAAGATTAGGGGATTGGTGGCAGCACTTGAGCATTTGGGACAACGGTAACAACAAGCTGTCAGGGATGGAAGGTGTTGCGGCAGTGGCTAGGCAGGATGCAGGAGCAGCGATAACAAGCAAGGGAGGGAAATGGGAGCAATAATCGAGGAAATAATCGCCACCTCGGAGTAGGATACAAACGGAGCACCACTTGTCCTCAGATACAATGCTAGCAAGGTAAAGAGAGGATGCCGACAACTTTCTTGACAAAAACTTAGCGAAATGAACCGTAAATAAAGGATAGACCATTTTTATAATAATTGATAGCTAGGAGCACTTGGACGACAACTTTACCCAAATAATTGGGCATGCCGACCCTTGCCTGTTTTTCTTAGCCGGTCCAACTTTCTCAGTTGGGTCAACCCTGGTTTAGTAAAGCCTCGCGTCAGTCTCTCGGGGTTGGGAAAGCTTTGACCTCATTCTTTGAATTTTAATTTGAGCTTTAAGCGATTGATTTTAACTTGTGTGTATTGATATGTGTGCTTTAAGCCTCAAAGTGATTAATTTTATTCTTAATTTATTATTTTGAGAATTTAATTTGAAAAATAGTTTAAATGTTGATATCAAAATTTCTATTCTTTTTTAATAGTTTAAAAGTTGATATCTTAATTTTTATTCTATCAAAATTTTTAGAATTTAATTGCGTTAGCCTCCCGAGTAAGTTTTAATCTATTTTTATTTTGCAATGTTCAAACTGGATATTTGATTTCAAGTATGAATTATACTAGCACGATTATTTCTATTATAAACAACATTATAGTACATGGGCAGAAAAATCATTTGTTCTGAAATTGTTGCAGCAGAACTGTTTCTATACTGCAAAAAATCAAACAAATAGTCAGCTTATCAGCAGTAGCTTTTGCACAGCAACTGCACAGTAGCATTCAAATAAAATTTAGCTGCCTCAAACAGACCATTAGACATTTAAAACACTTGTGTTTGTGATTTATTTGAAATTTGTCTAACATTCTATGTTGTGCGTGTGTGAGCAGTGGTGGTTTGGTTCAATCACTCGAGGGGAGAGTGGTAGGGAGCGGAGGTTTTATTACTCGATAGTATATGGGTAGGACAGGTGAATAGGGAGAAATCAACTTTTTGGTCATGTGTGTGGCTGGAAGACAGACAAACGAGGCCTTTGGTAACGGTTGCATGCAAACCAAAAGAAGGCAAAGGCTTCGACGCCTTTGGTAACCGTTGCATGCAAACCAAAAGAAGGCAAAGGCTTCGACTCTATTGTGTGCGGATCGGCTTGTGAACTTGGAAGGATTGCGTCGAGGGGGAGGACTTTGATGAGAGACAACAAGGGTTTTGAAACGTGGATTAGGGTTTTTTTCCTGCGCTATGTTTATGAGATAGATAGGAAGTGTGAAGGGGTTTTTGGTTTATGTAGAGAAAGACAGAGTGGAAGAAGTGGTTTCTGGAAGGAAAAGGAGAGCAGCGAATGATGGGAATTCTAGATGTATTTGTACGCCGCAATTTCGTCGTTGCTTTCCCTTCGTGCTTTAATTGCGATTGTATCGCAAAGATTGCTGTCAGGAAGCATAAGGGAGGTTCGAACGGGCTTATTAACAGAGAAATTGAGTGGATGAGCACTTTTGTTTGAACATGAAGGAATAGAAAGTTTTCACGCGAACAATTATGGGAAAGGTTTACCGTGGGAGTAGTTATCAATTTTAAATTTATTTTGATTTTTTATTTTCTTTTATGCGGTCAGCAATGGAGTTTGTGATTCTGTGAAAACTGTATGATAGTATAAAACAATAGGTTTTTATTTTTTCTGCAGCAATTTGGTCCTATTTTTCTAGGTCACCATTTGGTCCCGTCAGACGTCCCATGATTGGCTTGCACGTTGGGCAGGGCCAAACGTCTCATCTCTGGAAGTTTGATATTTCTTGCCTTCGGGATTTAGGGAAGCTTTCACCACTCTTAGCTTATTATTATACTAATTAAAATTAATTTATTTAGTCAAGCAAATTTGTAATTACATAAACAGACATAGACCCACAAAAAATATTTTTGTTTTCTTTTTAGATATACACCTTGAAGGCCTTCTACAGGTAAATTTATTATAAAATGCAAATTGTTGATGTTGCAATGAGTTCAATTTATGAACTTGTACTTCAAATGATGGCAGCATTGATGTAAAGTCTCAACTTGAGGGGGTCTTATATCAAAATCCTTTCAGATTTTAATACAAATCATTTCAGACTTTAATCTGAATAAACATATGAAATCTAAATAACCACTTGTCTTCAATTCTGATATAGTTTATAAAGGTTATTAAATTTATGATTAATCTGAATTCACAAAAAGACAATATCATATCGGGCTTACCTTGATAGTGGTACTATTTTATGGATCTTAGAAGATCCTTTAAGAGTGAGTTTAGAGGGAAGGTAGTTTTAAAATAGCGAGGGAACAAAGATATGCGAGGGCAACAATGTTGGAAGGAT
>NW_018164870.1:53032-106957 GCF_001263595.1 Phalaenopsis equestris | reverse complement strand
TTTGGATTAGGTTTTAGTTTTTTTTTTTATTTTAATTTTTTGCGGTCATCGTTTATGTCTTGCTAGGGTTGTATCCGAGAGCAGGCGGGGCTCCGACTGTGTCCTGCTCCAAGATGGTGGCTGTCTCTCTTTAATCCCTTGCCTACTACCCCTCCCCTGCTTGTTGTCATCACCCCTTCACCCCCATCCTTCCTGCTACCCTGCTGCAAGCCCTACTCGACCCCTCTGGCTATCGCTAAACACCCATTTTTCTTATTTCCCTGTCGCCAACCCTACTCCATCCCTACAGAGGTCTCAAAAACACCCCCAACGTCATCTTCTATTGTCGTCAGCCCCCCACTTCCTACCACAATCTACTTTCAACCCTCTTGTACCGCCGCCACCCCCTTATCCCTCGCACTGCTCCAATCGCAAGTCAACATACTCTCTTCCAACATGCCACCACCTCTCCTACTCCCCTCTCACCGCTGTCGGTCGGCTGTTCCGTTTCACCTAGCCGGAGATTCGTGTTGTTTTATTTTTTCCTTTCATGTTTTGAGTCTTGATTGTAAGCCTGTTCTTTTGGCGTAATAAAAATCTGTTTTCCTATTGGATTTTGGGTTAACTCTGGTATCAATTATACTTTCCTTTTTAAAGTTTAGATAGTTCTTTGTTGTTCATTCTATATTTAAAAAATAATTGCATGATTTAATGAGACTTCTCGATTTGAAGAATGATGTAATTTAAGTATGATAGATCAAGTGTGGATTGTATCTTTTTTTTTTTTAACTTTATTATGTAATCTGGTTTATATTGTGGTTTCTATTGTTTCATCTTTTACTCGTGCTTAGTTGAAAATGATTTGACGGGAGGCCTAGTTTCTAAATTTGATTGATTTTTTATCAACTATTTACAGGCACTTCCTGGAGCATTCCCTGCTGTTGTAGCTGGAGCAGTTCGTGCGTTGTTTGAGAAAATTGCCGATTTAGATATGGAGTGCCGAACAAGGCTGATTCTATGGTTTTCTCACCATTTGTGAGTTTATTATGAGACATTTGAATGATTAATTTATTCAGCTTTCCGTAATTTAAATAAAATAATGAAATCATAGAATATTTTTTTAGAATCAATGGTTTTTAGTACTTCTCCATAAAAAAAGTTTGATTTTTTCTTTAGTTTCTCTTAATTTAGGCTGAAAGTTTACTTCAGCTATTAAATATGCTAAAATTCTGCTTGCGCTGGTGTATTCTATTTTCTTGATGAAAAAGTTTATATATATATATATATATATATATATATATATAGATAGATATATAGTTAGATAGATAGATAGAAATTTTCTTGATGAAAAAGTTTATATATATATATATATATATATATATATATATATATATAGATAGATAGATAGTTAGATAGATAGATAGAAATGTGTGTGTGTGTGTGTATTTTATTATTCTAGATGAAAAACTTGTTCCATGAAGCACTTATATGCTGCTGAGGTAAGGCTTTTAGTCCCCCCACTTAGATTGAGCTGAACTGGAACTTATTATCTAGGGATAAGTTTGAAACCCAGTAATTTAGAGCAATCACGGTAATGTGAAGACCAATTCCAAGATGAAATCTCATTATTTGTTGGGGCATTCACTTGAAGCCTCCCTTGTCTTTATATTATGTAGCTTATTAAAATCTTAAGAATATTAATTGAGTGATTCAGTTTATCATCTTTGATAAATTTATTCAAGTCTAGGGGAAACTCTAGTTTGAGATATGTAACAATTCATCAAATGAAAAATATATACAAAATTAATTACAATTATGTATGTTCAGGGATTGGTGAGGTGGCTATAATAATCCGACGGATGATTGAGGTGGCATGAAGTGACTAAGAAAGATGTAGAATTGATAAGCTCAGTAGCATGATATTGAAGATAGTGGTGAACTGATAGATGCATAATTGAAGAAGATTGATTTTTTCGCACTTCTCTAGTGATTGAATGGAGGTTGTCCATTTCAAGCTTACAAATCAATTTTTTTAAATTTTGTTGCTAATCACCCTTTAATGCGAATGTATGCAAGTTGCCTATCTATGACAATGAATGGAGTACAAATATAGATTCCTGTGTAGCTTATCCTTTATAAAATACCTATCAACTTAAATATATTTTGTTTCATTATGTTGCACAGTGCTATATGTGGTGTTAATAGTTGAATTGTCATAATACACATTGTGCCTTTTCATTCAAAAATTTTAAATCTTTTAGGTTCACTTTTAGCCAAAAGAGTTCCTATATTCCTCATCCCGAAGATCTAAATTCATCTTGTACACTAGATCATTCCACCATATTTTATTTTAAGTTTCTCTATCACGATGCTTTCTATTAACAATGTGTAATATCTTGAAGTTAGCTTGTTAACTATGAACCCTAGATGATAAAAAGTTTAGGTTTTTTTTTTTTTGACATTGTAATACTTTTTATATTTAGCTTGTCATTTGATCTTTTTAGATTATTTATGAATTAACTTATCAATCAGTAATATCTGATCTAGAATGTAAATAGTAAATAAGTCTTCTCATAAGTCTTTGATGGAAGATTTTTCTAAATTATTGTGTTTTTTTTAGCATCTTCAAGTTTATGATTAAATTTTATGGGGCTCTTGGCTTATATTTTTCAATAGGGATGATATATGTTTCTAGTGTGATATATTGATTCCAAGTTGAGAGTGTGCGATAGCAATGCTAGGCTAGTTCTTTTGCTTACCTAATTTCTTGATTTTAATTTATTAGAGTAGCTTCTTGTTTTTAGCCTCTCTACCTTCCAAGTCATTATCTATTACGATGATGTTGTTATCATAAACTAGTAGTGTTGAAACTCACATTAATGAGTTGTGTTTCACAAATAATCCATGTTCTTCTTGTATGTCATGTAAAGTATTACATTGGAGGACATCCTAAATTATGCTCTAAGGCGCTGCTTCAATCTATATAATGTTTTAATAGTTTATATATCTTTTTGTTATATATTTGACCCAAATCCTAATTGGATCTTTGTATACACTTCTTCATTTTGGTCACCTTATATGAATGTGTTCTTCACATTTAATTATTGTATCTTGTAGTTCCTATTAGTCATCAATGATAGAACACTCAAATAATGTTCATTTTAGCAATGAGAGTAATCATTTCAAGATAATATATCTTATATGTTTGAGTTTAGCCTTTGATTACTAGTCAACCATCATATTTGTATTTTATAGTAATGATTTATCTAGATCTTTTTTTTTTTGATGATGTCAACAATTATAATACTTTTTTTTTAATTGTATCCATTTTTTTCTCAAAATATTACTCCAATTCACGTTATATATAGCCTTAGAGGCAATTTTAGGGGTACAACTAATGTGAAGATTGGTAAGAAATAATTAGTGATTATAAGAAACATTTATGCTTGATATGAACAAATGTAAGTGATGTTAAGTTTAACTTTTTGTATCTTTGTTTGCAGGCTCAATTGTTCCATCAGTCGATTCATTTTTTTGTATTGATTTGATTGATGGATTTGCCTACTTTGAGATACATTTTTTTCTCAAGTAAACTTTTAATGATTAAGTTGAAAGTGGTTTTTATACAAGCTTGGTTTATGTTGATGTGGATGGTTTCGGATTAGGAGTGTTTGTTGAGGTGATATGTTATGGAAGGAGAATACAGGATAAATTATTTTCAATGATATTTTTTTCTTATAGTAAGTTAACACAAAATAAAAAAATTTTTACATTAAAAATGATATCAACACACGGCGGTAATTATGCTCAGGGGTGTCAAATTGAGTTCACGTGTCGGGCTCAAGTTTGACCTAAAATTGACCAGATCCAAAACCGTTTAAAATGAAGCCGCCCCAAATATTAAACAGGTCAGAAAGTCCAATCCAAACTAGACCTATATAAACCCATTTTACGTATGGAATAATAATTATTCAAGTCAAAAACGAATAAATTGCGAGTGATTCTCGGGTCAAATTCAGGTTGGGGGGTTAGTCTTTTATCATTTTCGGGTTGGTAGGTCAGTCCAAACCCAACTAAAAAATTTAAACGGATTAGTATTTTTAACCCGAACCCGACCATCATTTTTCGAGGGCATGTGAGGGACTATTGAATCGATAAAAAATAGTTTTCCTTGAATTAAGTTTTATTTTGTATTAAGGACGTGAATCGATAAAAATAACATTTTCAAATATCTTAGGAATAAGATTATTTGAGTTTTTGAAGCATGGAAAGAATTTCTAGAGGGCATGTGAGGGACTATTGAAGTCATGGACACTTGTGGGCTATGCAGCACCCACACTTCTAAAAATATGTTGTACTCGTGTCGGATACGTATTGGACACCGCCTCTTGTCAGACACACCCCAACACTTCTCCTACACCAACACACATCTGTGACTTTCAAACATGTCGGGCACATCTCAACACTGCATCGGGCCTGAGCTTAACACGATTTCGAGTGGGACACGCGAATTAGAAAATTACAAATGTACGTATAGCCTTAGTTATTCCTCGTAGTCTAAATCACCCCATATCTCGTCATGTTGAAACTACCTCTAACATTCATTAAAATTGAGCATCGAAATTGCATCTATTATTTGTGGAAGTTGAGCATTAGTAATTTCTATTTTGTAATCATGGAATTTTGTAAATTGTAGTAGATAAGTTGGATTATAAGTTAGATGAATTCTTATGAAAGATATTATATTTAATTTTAAAATTAATTTTCTCAAACATGAGTTTTTATAATATAAATTAAATTTAGGAATTTAAATTTTATTCTTGCATGATTTGTGCTGTGATATTTTTGATAAAGAATAATGTAAAAATTTATATTTTATATTAATAATTAATTAAATATAAAAATGTTCCCATGACATGTCGTGTCCTATATTTTTCAATTTTGTCATGTCCTTGTATCGTGTTGTGTATGTGTCCGTGTCGCCGTTTTGGTGTCCGTCTCCGTGTTTCATAGCTTGTGGGTAATCAATTCATGATAGGAGAAGCTATTAAAATAGATTCCCCCTAATATAGTTTTGGAGCATTTTCTTTAAGAAGAGAAGCTCTTGTGATAGCAAGTAGGCTGTCATTCTTTAGTTCAAATACCCATTTTGTTAAGTTGTGTATATATAAGAGGACTCAAATACTAGTCCTTTATCTTTGAAATACAGAAAGAGAGAGTAGTTAAAAATTTCTTTGGCATTGTTGGATCTAACTTCTTTAATTTCTAGATTAAATTGATTTCTTATTATGTTGAAAAAGGTAGGAAATTTAGTGCTTATGTCACTCAGACTTTTATTTGAACAGTCATGGCACATGGGTGTAGCTAGCAATAAAGGACACTTGCGATGTCATTATAAATGAGAGAAATAGGACATTGAGCTCTTGGGTTATAGATTGGAAACCAATGTGCATGTGTTTTGCTAACTCATGAGTAACGCTATGAAATTATTTTATATTAATGTTTTTTAATATGAAAGAATGTATAGTTTTAGAATAACAACAGAAAGATAACCAATATGTAGGTTTTAGAGTTTTATTATTTTCTTATTAGATTTAAAGGTTTTAGAAAGACATTATAATACAACAGATACTTTGGAAGCTCTTTAGTCGTTAGGTTTCCCAAGGTGGTAGAAATTTTTTCTTTCTTTAACAAAGTCCAGTTGTCCTACTCTTGCCTTAGTCTTGAAATATATTGTGTAATATACAACACAATATTACATTTTGAATTTATAGTTAAATTTTGAACTATATTTAGCTTATAAATAATTTAGGAATATGAAGAATAATTCTTATTGAGTGATTTATTTGTAAAATTATCCTTGGCCAACCACAATTTTTTAAGATCGATCAACAATAGTTTTATTTTATCATTGAGATAAGGAATATAAGAAATAAATGTGAAGGATTGGTCATATAGTTTGTAGTTTGTTAAACAATCATCTAAGTGTTGAAATTGCTCATCTTCAATACTTTAAATGGGCCAGAAGAGGGTATATTTTTTGCGAATGCAAGAGAATATGTACCTTCATATGTATATCTTTGTTATTTTATCTATTCTCTTTTTCTGTCTAAATTTTGCGTGTTGGCTTGCCATAAAGCTTCTAATATCTTTGTTTTAATGCGAAGCCTTTTTGATATTTGCATCATAGCATGTTCTAATGGCAATTTTATTTTTAAGTTTGGCTCCCTGTGCTTTTTGGGAGAAAAGTTTTGTTTTATATTGTTTGATGGTGAAGATGCTTTGTCTCATTTGCCTCAAACTTTTCTTGTGGTTATTGGCAATCTTAGTTTTTTTTTCTTTTGTTTGAATGATGACAATAAGTTCCTTTGAAAGGATAAATAATTCTTTCCGAGAATCTTTTTCTTATAATGTCAAATACAATATTTACTTAAAAAAGAAATTTTGAAATAATTTTAAAAATGACTGTGTTTTTGCTACATTTCATTTGAATATATTAATAATATTATATCCTTTGTCGAAGGCTTTGTAGTAGATTAAACTAGTTTAAAATGGATCATCCTCATTATTTTGTGGCTGAGGTTTTGTTTTTTTATCTTAAAGATATTAGTAGCGTCACGAGCCTTCAAAATCATTTTATTTGTAGGATCCAAATTTCCTTCGTTGAATGAAGGAATATGCATGTTTATTTATTTAGGAACCATGAATTTTTATACCCACGTGTCTATGATTGATTATGCTCCACGAAGCAAGGCAAGCTCAATGAAATCAAAATGAATGTTGGGATACTATGGACATGTTATCGCATGAGGTCAACTCAAGAGATTTCTTTCACAATTAAAAATATTCGATTATCTCCATTTTTTAAAGCAAAATTTTCTAATATGTCTAGAGCACTAAGAATATTTGAGGATTCATTTCATTATTAAAACTATTGCAAAGAAAAAAGAAATATTTTATGAAAGAAAACAAGGACTAATCTAAAATCAAACTTATGAGGCGCAAAAAAAAAGCTCATATAACTAAGCTTGCGAGAGAAATTTAATTCGCCTATATACAAGACATTGATGAAACTATAGTATTGCATGTGATGGGGTTTTATTTTTACATTTTTGTTGGTGCTAATTAGAAGAACAATAATAATTAATTAATATTTATAAATATGTTAGACTGTAGAGGGGTACTCATGAATGTTTTGGTACTAGGTTATCTTTTAGTACATCATTTCATTGACATACATTAGCCAATTCAAAAAAAAATTATTCAAGCATTACAAGACTTGCCGAATTTATATTTTTTGGATTTTGGAGATAGTTGGGAGGACAATATTCCATTGATAGACTTTGTTTATAATAATAGTTACCAGTCCAACATCAATGTGACATCATATGAGATTTTGTATGATAGAAAATGCAGTTCACTAAGCTGGGTTCAAACTTGAGAGAATCAAAATGTTGAGAAAATCATACACTATATAAAAGTCATGTTTTACTGGCGGACAAAATAGCCTATAAAAATGATTATTTCTACCAATAATTTTGATATCCTGTAGAATAACAGTAGACAATGATCAACCAAATTATTCTCCGTCGAAAGTAAATTTTATATTGGAAAAATTTCTCTATAAATGATGTACCGGCGGACTTGAAGTTGTTACTCAACTCTTCGTTGTTGTTACTAATGATGAAGTTCAGAATGCTATTAAAGATATGGGACCAAACAGAACTCCTGACATTGATGGTATCACTACCTCTTTTTACAAGCACTTATGGTCCATCATTCACAAGGATGTTCTTAATGTTTTTCGGGAATTTTTTTACCTCCGGTATGATGCCACATGATTGGAAGAAGTCTTTAGTTGTTCTCTTACCGAAGAAAGCCCTTGTTGATACTTCCAACTTATTCTAACCCATAGATTATGCAACACGATATACAAGATGGTTTTGAAGGTCCTTGTCAACCGTCTTAAAAATACTTTACCAATGTTCGTATCAGTAATGCAAGGGGCCTTTGTTCCTCATTGTTCAATTTCGTACCATTTTCTTGTTGCTCGGGAGAATTAACAAGCTGAAACACTCCACTGCTAAGAGTGGGCTTATGGCTATTAGGCTTGATATGGAGCAAACTTATGATAAAATAAGTTGGAAAACCGTCTGTGGCGTGCTTGATGCTTGGGGGTGTACTGTTATCTTTTAAAATTGGGTCTTGGAGTGCATGAAAAATCCCATGTTTACTTTGCTTATCAACGGGAAATTGTCACCTTGGATTGAGGCTAAATGCGGCTTCTACTAAGGGTGCCCCCTTTCTCAATATCTTTTTGTTATTTGCTCGGAACTTGTATCTTTAACACTTTCACAACGTGCTCAGCATATTGACCTTGGATTGAGGCTAAATGCGGCTTCTGTTAAGGGTGCCCCCTTTCTCAATATATTTTTGTTATTTGCTCGGAACTTTTATCTTTAACACTTTCACAACGTGCTCAGCATATTGGCATTAGCAATGGAAATGGGTCTCCTTGTATATCACATTTATTGTATGTTGATGATATTATCCTTTTCTCTAAGGCTTCTATGGGTGATGCTAAGTACATTATGAATATTTTAAAGGGCTATTGCTCTTGGACAGGAGAAAAGATCAATTCTTCAAAATCGACCATCATGTTTAGCGAAGCCAATCCCACTTGGAAGACAAGAAAATTCTCTCATTCGCTGCATTTCAAAAAATTGGAGGAAATGGAGTATCTTGGAGTCAAGCTTGCTTTAAGAAAACTCACTAAAGCTGATTTCTCCAATATTATTCAAAAGGTTGTTGACCTCAATTTTCGTGAGGTCTAGTTTTTCTGACAGTTGTCCCTTGTTGGATGCCCTACTTTAATCAATTCCTCACTTCTTTCAATGCCAATTGACCTCGTCATGCATACTAGTGAAATTGAAAACCTATGCAAACAATTCCTTTGGAGGAAGTGCACAGGCCGGTCCGCCATACATTATATCGCCTGGAGCACTTTACCCAAAATGCTAGGTGGACTGGGCTTCCACGCTCCAAGCAATTGGGTCTTTACGAGGAAGACTATCATGGACTTGGCTTCTACACTTCAAACATTTGTGTAAGAGGGAGTAATAACAATCCCCTCTTACACAAATGTTTGGCTCCGAAGTACGGGACTGACATTTGGAATTGTGAAAATAAGTGCGGCACATCTATCTCTTGGAAAGTTCTCTATGATGCGGCAAAATTCCTTCAACCAATCAGTAGATGGTGCATTGCTAATGGGGCCCGTATTGATGCTGTCTCACAGGCGTGGATTATGTGGATTCTCCAATTGATAAATGGCCTTGTTTGGTTAATGTTCACAAAATCCAAGGAAGGTAGCTGATTTCATTTATAATGGAAGTTGAAATTATCATGGGCTTTGTTCTGTTTTTGATCTGAATATGGTGAATACAATCTTACAAATCAAAATTCACCAAGATGTACAGGATCGTATCGAGCTTAATCAAAACTATACTGGCAGAAACATCACCAACCTTGCATATTCTGCTACATTTCTACAACTTGATTTCGATTGGGGGTGGCTTAGCAAGCTGTATATGTATCCTAGAGAACTTTTTTTCTGGTAGCGTTTGCTGCATGACACAATCCCTACGAGATGCTGGCTCCACAAGAGGGGTCTTGCGGACGGGATGGATTGTCCGTGGGGCTGTCTCGCAAATGAAGACCAAGGTCATATTTCATCTAATTGCTTATGGTTTTGCAAGATTAAAAATGTTTTGCTTTCATCGAGAGTGCAACTACCTTATTTCAACTATTTCGCTGAAGAAGTTATGAATAGTAGCACATGCCGATAAAGCCAAATTATTGAAGCCTGTTTATACTGCTATGTCATCCACCATTGTTGGCGGGCTCATAGCGCCAAAGTTCATAATCAAAATCATAGGACTTTTCTAGTAGTGGGCGGCTGCTAGTACGAAACGATGTCCCTTGGAGGACGGAGGGTCAATAGCCCCTACAATATCGGTTCCCCAGGCCTCAAAGGGCCAAGATGTTACTGTTGGACGTAGTGCATTCGAAGGTTGATGAGGTACTGAGCTGAAGATCTAACAATGATGGCACCGCTTGACATAATCTATACAGTCAAAAGTCATCGAAGGCTAGTAGTACCCGAGTTTCTTAGGGCCTGTTTGGGGCAGCTTATAAGTGCGGCGGCGTTTGCACTGTTTGTTTCTCACGTTTTACCGGCGTTTTAAAAATCATGATTTTTATTTTGTGAATAACGTTGCCCGCGAGATCATCCCTGCTGGCGGCGTTCCTTAGCACGTTTTGTCCAGAATTACTCCCCTGCCCTAGAATCTCGCGATCGAACCCTCTGCCTCGCGATCTTGCTCGCAGAGCTGCTTCTTCGACACTCCTCTTCGTGTTCCTTTGACATTGCTTCTTCTGCTTGGAGTGCGCGAGCCAACGAAGGAGAAGAAGGCAAAGACAGGTGCGGCGTGCAGGGAGGAATTACGACACGACTAGGGTTCGTGCGGAACGGTGAGCAAGTTATGGTTGTGGGCTTTGGCTCAAACATGAAGCGTTAAGTTTTTTTTATTCTTGCGTAGAGGGATATCAAGGCTTCTGCTGCTTTGATTTTGAACAGGGGCTTTCCACCCACTTTCTCCTTCATTATTTTCACCTTTCTTTGCTTAGCAAGGTGAAAACGTATTGAAGCTTCTGAGTTATGAGCCAGATGAGTGTTAGAACGAGCACCTTCGTGAGTCGATGGATCAATTTTCTCACAATGGTAACTAATGGTAACTGTTTCATTCCGCTTTCCCTTCAAAATTGCTTATCAATTTGATTTTCTTGCACATCCTTCACCTCTTTCTTGCACATCCTTTTGCACATCCTTCACCTCTCATCTCCTGGAATCATTTTCTTCTGGACGCATTATCTACTTATTGATGCCGCCAGGTTTGATTTAAGGAAAATATGAAGTTGGGAAATAAATTGGAAGAGTAGAAGGGGTATTGTGTTGCATCTATGAATTTCATCTATGAATTTAAATGGCTGAGAAATAGGAAAAGAAGGAAGATATTTTTGTTTATAAATTTTCATTGTTTTCTCTTATGTTTTAACATGTAAAAATCTGAAATCTGTGCTGCAGATAATGGGATTTGGAGTTATTTGTTTTGGAATATGGGTGAGTACTCACCATGATCAGCATGATTGGCCTTAGTGCTCTAATGTTTGATTTGGGCTTTATTGTTTGAGCATTTAGGTTATCTTAAAAAATCTTTAGCCATCTTAAATAAATAAACAAATTCAAAGTTTATTAAACTAACATTATACAAATTTATGTGAAGATGTGGTGATCCAAATTATTTTATTCTTTTTGTATCCTAATGTATGAATTCATCATCTACTTTTATGAGTCATTGTGTCGATTCGAGCTTAACAATACAAAAAATTGGGGCCGCTTGAAGAGTTTTCATGTGAAGACTGATGATTGTAATAACTTGCCTATCATGTACAAGGTCTATTGTTTATATTATTTTTTAAAAATAATCTAGGTTACTTTATCAATATATATATTTTTTATCATGCATCACTCTATTCAGAACCTTAAGGCATACAAATCAACGGTGTTGACTCCAATCGAGTCAGGTTGTTGTCATCATTTTAATAATTTTATCAATTTTGATACTCACTATTAATTGAGGGTTGTTTCTTAGTTTTTTTTACTGTTCTGTATAGGTTATCTGCTTCTCCAGTATCAAATATTTTGTTAAAACAGTTTTATTGAAAACAACATTACTTAACAGGGGCAGAATGATAATTTATCTACAAACAACTGCAATTTAGCTGTTTTCAAACAGTTGCTGCCCCAAACAGTCAGCCAGCTTATCAGGATCAGTTGTTGATCAGCAGCTTATCAGGATCAGCTGTTGATCAGCAGCTTATCAGGATCAGCTGTTGATCAGCAGCTTATCAGGATCAGCTGTTGATCAGCAGCTTATCAGGATAAGCTGCTTATCTGGATAAACTGGATAAGATGCAGCTGCCCCAAACAGATCTTTAATCTTAACCTTCATCTTGGGGCCCACTGATGGGACCCACAAAAATCGTCATGGACCTCGGTCAAGATCTTTTGGATCTCTTCTTTTCCAACACATCCCCGTCACATTTGCTCTAATGAGCGTCGGTAAAGGATACCATTCAAGATTCTATAAGACAACCCTCTCTTTTGAATTTGAGTGGCAGGAGAGCAGTCAACAGGGACTATCCCCTTCATCAAATATGATTTAATGCCTTGACGCCAATCATCAAGTGGCTTAGCCGAAGCGGAGAGGACTGCGGCTTCATTACCTGAAGGGGTCCGTCCTGAAGATTCAAGACACACCGGTGACAGGACCCTTCTATCTTGGATCACAACCATCACGGCGTCTCCGGTAAGACTCGACAGTTTCTTAGCAAACTTAGCTAGAGTGTCAGCCTTGCTATTCAAGGAATGAGAGATCCTAACTAAAGTAACATTGGGGATGTATTCTAATAATGCCATCACTTTCTTATGGTAGGTTTAGAGATCCAGTTTGAAAGCTTTGTAAGTTCCCAACACCTGGCTGATGATGAGATGTGAATCCTCATTCACTTTGATCTTCTTGATGAGCTAACTCTAATCCAAGAATCAAGGCTTCGCATTTCGCCTCATTGTTCGTATGTGGCTTGTCAAACTATATAAATAGCAAATAATACCATGCTCGGGGGAAACGAAAATGTGGTCGATGCAGGCCTTCACTCTTGGGAGAGATCCGGATGGGCCTTCCTTCAAGGAAGACATTTCATTGAAGTACAATTCCCACTCGGGGGAATCGAAGACTATCAACTGCTCGTCAGGAAAGTCGTCGTTAAGCTGCGAGTTAGCTAAGACCGGATGGGCCAAGGTTCATAATCAAACTAACTAGCCTATTGTAGAACCAAGCGCACTCTTAATGGTTCTTTTGTTTTATTGCATATAGATGATCATAGGGACTTTTTTGCCATACTTGTAGATAATGGCTCACTTTTGTACATCATAGATTCTTTCTCTGGATAGTTTTTTCCTTTTTTGATATAGTAATGCAAATGCCATATTTTTAAGGATAAAACCCTAGAAGGAAAATGAGACGACTGAGGCTGTCCTGACGAAAACCTCAGCAAAAACTGAACCTTGAACAAAAAATAACGAAATATATATAATAGATAAATATAAGGAAGAGGCGACATCATTAGCCCCAAAATAGGGGTCGGTTGGCCCTTGCACCGCCTTGGTTGAACCTGTCCAAGTAGCCCGGCCGGTTCAACCCTCAGAAAGCCCCACATCAAAGGGCCAACAAAATTTGTTTTGAAGAAGAGCTAAAGTCTTATGTCTTTCAAAATGACCGGCTAGGCCTCTGCCATGGCCTTCCACTAATATGGTTTTTCGAATGGAACACCTAGGAGTTCATAAACAATTTCTTTTGAATAGGAAGTCAACTTTGATGTGGAAGATTTATAGTTTCCAACGAGACATTCCTGCAGTACCAATTGAAAATCAGGATCCTCGGCATGCATTCCCCATATTAATTCGAAACCCATAGTTCTAGCTTTCAAAATTGTTGTAGTAGTTTGTTGGCGGCTTAGAGCATCGACTACTTGATTAAAGAGTCTAGGTTTGTGCTTGAGAGTAAAATGAAAGGCTGAAATATGTTCACTCCATCTGACATGTCTTTCTTTGAATTTATTTTGATTTTGAAGATGCTTAAGGGCTTCGTGATCTGTAAAGAGGATAAATTAGTTTGTTAAAAAATAATGACTCTAATATTGTAGTGCCAGCCCTTTTAAAAGATAATGAAAAGATCTATTTTAGAGAAAACAACCACTGCTTTTAGTTGTTCAAAAGAATTATCCAATGGAGGAATGGGAAACCTATATTTGATATTGTTGATATTTATAGCCTGGCTGTCAATGGACATGTGCCATGTCCTATCTTTTTTTGGAACCAAGAGAGTTGGAATCACGTATTGGTTTGCACTACGTCGCACCAAGCCTTTGTGGGTCAGTCTATCCACTTGCCATTGAAGTTCCTCATGCTCTTTTGGAGACATCATAGATGCATGTTTGTTGGTATGACCGCACTAGGCACAAGTTCACTGACATGTTCTATCTCTATCATACGAGTTAATCATGCAAGAATCTATGTCGGAAATATATCTTGGAACTGTTGTATCAATCTCTGCACTTCAGAATGAGTTGTCAGTTGTTATCTGAAAATGATACCTCATAGTTGTCTCCTTAAGCTCTTTCAAAAGCAATGGAGTAAACTGTTGATTTCATTCCCTACTTGAATCTCCTTCTTCATAGGCACCAAAGTTGTTTGAATCTCCTCTTTGATAAAGGAATAATTGTTAGCATGTCTGGTGCGGGACTTGTTGGGGCTGGTTGAACAGTCGACCAGTCTTGGCATGATGGCCGATTGAACTAGCTAGCCATAGGACACCAAATTGGGGGGCATGAAACCCCCCTCCCTCTCTCTCCTCTCCCCGCCGTTTATTTTCTATTATGTTCCTTCCATAGGGGGGATTCCGTACTTATTCTATTTTCAATCTATTTGTATCCCTTTACTAATCTAATTCCATACCTTTGCTAGTGCCTTCCTATTCCATTCCTTCTATATTACTTTGTTTTTTTATCTTCTTCCACCTATTATATAAAAGGTTACTTTGCTTGCTTAGAGGTAGTTTCTGATTGTTTTTTATTTCAATTTTTTGTCCCTAAGGCGTTTCTCCCCTCTGACGATTGTATCCAACGAGGTGTTTCTCCTTGCCGACGATTATATCAAATGAGAAGTTGCTCCGGCTGTAACTCATCCGAGGTGGTGATTATCTCCGCTCATTTCATCTCTTCCGGCTACTGTCTTGTCCACCGCAAGCTCTTCTAGTTGTTGTCCAGTTCACATAATCTCTTCTGGCTCAAACCTTTCCCGACTTCTGTCCAGTCCATCGCAAGTCCTTCCAGTTGCTATCCAGTCCACTAACAATCCTTCTAGCTGCTGTCTAGTCTATCACAAGCCCTTTCAGTTACTGCCCATTCTACCGAAACCTCTTCTAGTTGTTGTCCAAATGTCCGCTACTTCTACAGCACCCATCTTATGACCGTCGGCCTCCTCCTGCACCTTCCAGCAGGCTGGCCATCTTCCAGTTTCCTTTTGGCAGGCTAGCCCCCTTCTAGCTTATGAGGCTATGTTTACCGGTACTAGGGAGGAATTTATTTGGCTTAATAAACTTGCTTTCATTCACGTGAGAAAATGTTCTGGTGGTTGATGGCTCATAATGCCATTCCAAGTAAGCTGTTGCTTTTGAAGAGAGTCCTTATGGAGGCGGATATTTGCCCATGGGGCTATCAGAATATCGAGAATCGGTCACATATTGTTTTTGACTGCTTGGTTCTAAAATCTGTGCCAATTGGGATTTTTCAATTTTGTTTTTGCTAGTTATGCGGAGGCCTCTGGGGTCTTTCATAATTTTGTTTTGTTGTCTCCTATGCTCACATGTTTTTCTCTGTTGTTCATTATTGCTGGAGAGTGAGAAATGCAAAGCCACATGGTCAGATACACGACACACCAGTCACTATTGATTTTTCTATTCTTGCAACCCTGAGTAACATGCATCTTTACCCATTCCGGGAGAGTTGCCCCCTCTCCAATTTTCTCAAGATCAACGTCACTCTTTCCCGGTATGGACAGAACTGGTACGGTCATTCGAGATGAACACGGTAGTTGTATTTTGGCTATGGACCAAAAATTTGAACACTGGGATGCGGGTAGAGTTAAGCTTCATATTATTCTAGCTCTCCAACAAGTCATTGAGCCATGGATGTACGTACTGTGGTCATTCTTGAATGTGATAACTTCAACATTATCGGGCTCATTTGTAAGTTCATTGCCAGACAATTTTGGGAGAGCCACCCGGATTTCAGCCAAGACATAGTCTTTTTGGCTGTTTCAATCAGATTGTGTTTGTCCACACAAAGAAAATGCAATCAAGTTGCTCACTATTGTGCTACTTTAGCATTAGATAGGAGTTTTGTTTTGAAACATGTACATGCTTATGGTGATTTCACTTCCATTCTTAGTGGGTATAGGTCTCATTTTGTACATGAATAGTTTTCTTTGTATTTTTTGTAGTTGTTTTGTTTTTATTACCATAAAATGCAATATTTCAAGGAAGTATTCGGAAGCGGATTTTGTTTTGTTTTTTTTTTTTTTTTTGTTTTTTTTTTTTGGGGGGGGGGGGGGGGGTAACCATCTGGTGTCCCCTATTGTTAAGGCTAATATGTGGGATTTACGAAATTTTAAAGGAATTACGGGGATAAATCTACTGTTCGACAGCATGCTTGATGTCGTTGGCGGCTGTTCCAGCTGAAAATGGTACACAAAACATCAAATAGGCGAAGTTCGGGTGGCGAGGAGGTTCCACTATCTATTTCTGAGCAAAATATTGATATACCACTTGCAAATGGAAGATGATACAACACTCTGAAGAGCATAACACTTATAGAAGTCTCTCAATTCGTAAAATCAGCAAAATTAAAAATTAAAATAGCTTACTACAACATATATAAAGGTCCCATAATAGAAAATAACCTAATTTGGAAATAAGAAAATAAATAAAAATATTATCCGTATAGGAACTAGCCCGTTCAGTACTCTCGTAATTCTCATCGTGGGATTTCCGCAATACCTTGGAAACAGGATTTGCTATTTGACATGAATCGAGCCTTTCAAAGGGAATTGTTTAATGCTACATAGGTTATGCTTATAGCCATATCCGTTTATTTTTTTAACGATGTTTGAAGTACTGTATGTGGCAATAATTTATTTATTGTTTATTTTGATAATATAAATACTCATATACTTTTTTTATTATTTTCCTACTCATGTAAATGCAAATTCTATGCGGCATGCCAGTAGTATGTATTAAAAATTAGGTGCAACAATGCTTTAGTTTTTTGCATTATGTTTGCTAACCAGAAGGAATGGGTGTCATAGCATACGTTTAACCATACAGATGTAAACACTAATTAATATTAATAGCCATCTCTCTCTTAGTACATGAAAAATATTTATATTTTGAGTCTACTTTTACAACATTTGTCTCAACTCCTTTTAATCGTTAACTATTAGAAATATAAAATTAGCAAAATTATTTAGCTTTCAAACTTATATTCTTATTATGCAGAGCTAACTTTCAATATATATGGCCTTGGGAAGAATGGGCGTATGTGAAGTACCTACCTAGGTGGGCTCCCCAAAGAGTTTTTGTTCAAGAAATATTGGAAAGGGAAATTCGTTTAAGTTATTGGGATAAAATTAAACAGGTAAGGTTCAATCCTTAGTCCAAATGCATTATTTGATTTCTCATTCTTATATTTGTTTATTTTTATCATTTGAAGTCTGAATAATAAAATAACAGTCTTTAGGACCAAAAGTTCAAAAAAAATTGCTCTCCCTGCTATTTTCATAATGAAGCTTGCTTCCACTTATCTTTGTTCTCCTCCCTGCTTCATAATGAAGCTTGCTTCCACTTATCTTTGTTCTTGTGACTACTAAAATTTTTGCAATACTTTAGAATGTTTGATTACAATTTTGCATACTTATATTGGGTGGAAAATACCAGTTTTTTCTATTTTGAAATGTTTTGGTTGTTTACCAGACTAGTGAACCTCTAGATGATACCCACGTAGTTATTTTCAGCTTACAAATTTATTTGTCTGTGACATGAACAGATCAACTTAGCATATCACTAGAAGAAGTTTGTTTCAATACGTTTTTTTACAGTGGTTTGGACTTACACTATTAAGGTAGTGGTGACCATCCTCAACCTTCTTGGATTCCAGTGTGTTGGAACAGTTACTCCATTCAGTCAAACCTATTCACCAACATGTGATGATATATGTTCTGTTTGATTTTAATGAACATATAGATATGTTAGGGCAATTTAATACACATCTTCTAAATTTTGGCTATTTAAAATATTAACTCAATTCTGCATCCATTCATTTAATTCCCGCCAAGATTTTGAAGTTCACAATAACAACTGGTTTTTTTTTCTTGTATTGTTTTATTAATTATTTATTATTATTATTATTATTATTATTATTATTTGCTTAAAAGATTCCCCTTTGTTTTATTGTGGCATGCGCAAATACATGTGGTTGCAAGTTATTTTGTTGAGGAAGGGCCGTAGTTTTGTAAATAACGTATATTTTGGTAGCATGGGTGTAAACATTCTCAATAAATGATGAATTTTATAAATTGTTAACACTTGCACTTTGACTACAGCCATACTACTACTTTTTATATGTTTTTATCTTGCATAATTTGCGTCAACATGATAATTGAATTATGCTTAATACAAAATAGATAAGATTTTTCTGCCAAATGTTTCCTATCAAAATCCAATTTTAAAATGAGAAATATGCTTAGCTCTCTAAATGCATTTGAAAAGAATGGTAACTCATTCTTCATTAGAAAGGTAGGATTTAGCAGGGCTGCTCCTCTGTTATTTTTCCGATCATTGCTACGTTGCATTTATGGTTTTACTTTTTGCCCTTTCATACCATGCTCTTTCAGAGCATTGAGAACGCCCCAGCACTGGAGGAACTTCTTCCCCCAAAAGGTGGATCTTGCTTCCGATATGTTACTGATAACGATCAAGAAGTTGGGAAGGGCCATAAACTCTCTGCAGAACTGAACAGCATGGTTAGGTCACGGAAGACTACGCGTGAAATTATTTTATGGATGGAGGAAAATGTGATTCCGGTACATGGAAACAAATTTGCTATTGAAGTTGTCATCCAGACTCTCTTAGAAATTGGCTCAAAAAGCTTCACACATTTAGTAACTGTACTGGAGAGATATGGGCAAGTTATTGCCAAACTCAGCTCTGACGTGGGCATGCAAGTTCTTGTGATTAATGAAGTTACCTCATACTGGAAGAACAATACCCAGATGATCGCAATAGCCATTGACCGAATGATGGGCTACCGTCTCATTTCAAATTTGGCTATCGTCAGTTGGGTTTTCTCAGAAGTTAACGTTGATCAGTTCCATCTTTCAGATCGCCCATGGGAGGTAAGTTCTTGTGTGTATTAATTCTGATGCCTTAATTTTTAAATTAAGAGCAACGGAAAAAAGTGATTATTTGTTACAAGCTGTAGTTTTTGTAGTGAATTCATTGGGAATATTTCCATATTTAGTTATGGACTTTATTCAACATACATGTTTGGTTATGTTGCTTCCTTCGCATTGTTCTGTTGTGATTTTGTTACAATTGTCATATTAACTTGAATAGCTTCAGTATGTGTGATTCATTGATGAAGGGTTGTCATCGTTCGTCCATTCTTGCTCATTTTATTATGTCAAATCAGCCTTTGTGTTCCCATTTCAGCTATCATTTGTAAAAAAGTTTGTGATATAATTGTTATCTGTAAAAGAATTAACTCCTGTGCAAATTTTTGTAGGATCTCGGCAATAAAAATATTTACTTTCTTTTATATATTACTTTGCATTCAACATAATCTTTGCATGACTTAGTACATTGTGTTCAACCTAATCTACTAAAATGGTGGTTTATTCGAAAGATAAATTCTGAAATCAATTAATAATTAAAGGAAGATTTACATACCGCCCAATTACTATGTATTTACATATCTAAAACCTAAACATCAACTTTGCTTCTCTCCACCGTACAAGTATGTTTCATAGTTTAATGCACTTAACTATGCCTCATTATATAAAAACAATGCTTTTATATATATGAATGTAGCATAACATTATGTTCTTTGATTGTAAAATATTGTTAGTTTTTCTCTTTGATAATAGGTCAAATCCTATATTTTGCATGTATACAATGACTAAGTTGTTATGCACCGAATTTATTGATTTACCTTAGAAATTCTTGCTTGGCATTCAACAAATTTCAGCAGCTTTTGTTGTGGAATGCCATCATTGTCAGTTTGGTTGTTTGTCTTATGCGGGTTCTTAGGGCTAAATCAGCCCCCACCGGTTCGGTAAGAATTTGTCATAGGTTTGGATTGTTGCGCCCAAGAGGAAAGATTCTCACCTCCTAGTTATCTTTTATTATAAATATGTTGTTTTCTATGTTATGGTGTAGTTTTGTTGAGATTTCTGTTTGGACAGCCTCCGATGTCCCCCTTTTTCCTCCCGGGGCTGCATCCGACGGAGAGAATGTGATCTACTTGTAACTCATACGAGGTGGTATATAGCTTCGTCAATCGTCCTTACTGTCATCTTCCTTGCCACACACACACACACACACACAACCCCCACTCCCAGCCACCAACATCTTACCCTACTACTCCCAGCAGTCGGTTTTTCCCTTTTTCCAGCCATAGGTGATCGTAACTTGTTATCAACCTATTGTTCCCGGCCACCAACCTCCCAACTGTCGGTTTCTGTTTTTGCAACCACTGGTGGCTGTCACCTTCTTCCAGCATATTCCTCCTAGCCGCCAACCTTCTAGCCCTCTTCCTACTGTCGTCTCCCCTTTCCCTAATTTCCCAGCTTGTTATCCGACTGCAACCCTAATTTTTGAGGGCTGCCATCAGCCTTTCAGCTCTCAACCATCTCGCCTACACCACCGCTGTCCCCGGATCTTTCTACCCAACCCTAGCCATATATTGATGTTTGTCATATTCTCATTTCTATTTTGAATTCATGATTGTAACCCTATTCATTTGCTTGATAAAATTTGCTTCTATTATTACGGATTTGGTTAGTTCTGGTATCATTTGGTATCAGAGTCAGGTTAGCCCTAGCCTGTCCTAGTGTTCCTAGCATTCTTCTTACCCCTCCACCAAAGTTTTTCTTTCATTTTCCCAATCCTAATTTCCTGAAAGTCAGCAACACTAAAGCAAATTTTACACGTTATTTCACCTCCTAACCCTAAACCCTAAACCCTAGCCATGTCACCAAGGAGATACATGCCCGAGTCTACCTAGGAAGAGATACATCGAGAGCTCTGCCGTTTCCAGCAGAGATTTGCAGAGATGGATGATGGAACCCAAGGGGAATTACCCTTGATCATGATCTAGAGAGTCGAAGGGGAGAACGGGACAAGAATATGAAGTCCAGACACCAGCGTGAGGAAAAAAGACAGCACTACTACCTGGTCCTAGATGAATTCGGAGATGAAGCGCCAGTTCTTACCAGCTTACTGTAGACAGAATATTCAGACCAAAGCTTTAGAATTGGAGAGATCACATCATCGGGCTAGCACCACATCTTACAAGCAGAGTGCAACCTCAGGATCTTACAATCAAATTACACCCAGGAAAACATCCATGCTGACCCCGTCAAAGGAAAAGTTAATTCAGAGTGGAGAACAAAAGGAACCAAGTTGCATTCCTATTTTCTTCCCAACCAGGAAGTGCTTTAAGTGCTTTCACTGTTCAAAGTGCATTTGAAGAAATAAACGGTAATCCGAAAAAAGATGAAGACTGCAAAGGTGATTCTCAATTTTCACCCAATAAAAAAGGGACTTCATCGATTCTAGTTGACCTCAAGATAGAGATTTCAGTTGAGGTAACAATAGTTGTTCTAGATGGTAGTGACTAATTTAGTGGGTGTTCTAGTAGAGTACGAGATTGTGGTGCCTTAAGCTAGAATTTTGCTGGCGTTGAGAGGTGCATCAGTAGGACTAATCTTGAATGTCCAAAGGAACTATGAGTTTGAGGAGCCAATATCAGATACAGGACAACCCCATATAAGAGAAACTTAGACCTTTCAGACTATAGACTCATCCTGGAGTTGTTCTTACTAAGGGAGGTCCCACATGGCAGAAATGAGACTCTTTTGTGCCACGTTTGGAATATTTCAGGTAATTACTCATATGTTAGATTCAGTTTAGTATGATACCCATCATCAAATGTCTAGACAGGACGGATGAACCCCAACTTTGAAATTTACCTCAAGAGCTTAATGGGGATAAAAATTCTTCAATGGGTTCCAATTTCTATCAGTGAAGAAAATGTATCTCCTAAGTGGTTGCTAGAGAGAACGGTGCAACCTGACATAGATTTCACCCCAGAGTTGATCTCTCCTTCCATATTGGTTTATCAACTACATTATGTTGAGTACAAGAAGTGGAATAAGAAGGTTTCGGACTTGAGGCTTATAAGTTACATTATGAGAACCTACATCTATATATAGTCTAGCTCAGAATGTGATGAGAGATGATGCATGCTTATTCTATCAAGTTGTGTTGCAGAATGACCACCTACATAATCGACCTACCAAGGAACTAGAATATCTCTGCTACCTTCAATGTGATAGACATGACTTCGTGCTATGAGGAACCAGAAGTTTTGAATGATGAAGCCTAAGATCTCCCAATCTCGAGAGACTGGTGCAGAGGCTTGAGGCTGAATCGGCCCCAACTAATTCAGTAAGAAGTTGATGGTTCAACAAGAAGTTAAACTTGTTGAACCCTGCTTAGAGTTTGGGTTGCTAGCGCCCAAGGGGAGGGGTTCCCCCCCCCAAGTTATCTTTTATCATAAATAGGTTATTTTTTCTGTTGAGGTTTAATTTTTTTTTAGATTTATGTTTGAACAGCCCCCGGTGTCCCCGTTTTCCCTTATAGGGTTGTAATTGACGGCGAGAAAGTGCTTCGACTGATGTAATAGGTGTTTCAGTAGAGTACGAGATTGTGGTGTCTTAAACTAGAATTTTGCAGAGAGCAACATCAGCAGAACTAATCTTGGATGTCCAAAAGGGCCATGAGTTTGAAGAGCCAACATCAGACACAGGACAACCCCAGATAAGAGAAACTTAGACCTTTCAGACTATAGACCCATCCTTGAGTTGCTCTTACCAAGGGAGGTCTCGCATGACAGGCTATGACTCTTTTGGGCCACGTCGGGAAGATTTCAGGGAACTATTTAGATGTTAGATTCAGTTTAGTATGATACCCATCATCAGATGTTCAGACGGGAAGATTTTCAGACATCATTAGTATGGTCCCCCAACTTTGAACTTTACGTCGGGAGCTAGCAGTCTATTGCTCCCGGCCACCAACCTCCTAGCCTACTAATGCCAGTTGTCG
Source organism: Phalaenopsis equestris (assembly GCF_001263595.1). Lineage (NCBI taxonomy): Eukaryota > Viridiplantae > Streptophyta > Magnoliopsida > Asparagales > Orchidaceae > Phalaenopsis > Phalaenopsis equestris. The sequence continues at coordinate 83,855 of NW_018164870.1, read as the reverse complement.
GTTTCCCTTTTTTCAGCCAGCCACAGGTGGTTGTGACCTGCTTCCAGCCTATTCCTCCCACCCGCCAACCTGCTAGCCCTCCTCCGGTCGTCATCACCGGCTTCCCTTATTTCCCAGCATGCTGTCCAGCCGCAAGCCTGCTTCTTACTGGCTGCCATAAACCCTTCAGCCATCAACCCTTCAGCCCTCAACCACCTCACCTATACCACCGATGTCCCTAGATTTTCCTACCCAGCCCTTGCTGGATATTGATGTTCATTGTGTTCTCATTTCTGTTTTGGAGTCGTGATTGTAACCCTATTCATTTACTTAATAATATTTGCTTCAGTTATTGCTGGTTTGGTTAATTTTTTGTCTTAGCAAATTGAACATTTGCTTCATTCCAGCTATAAATTATTATGAATCTTCATTCTAGAAGATTCAAACTTGAAAAGGGGATTCAATTTTTTTCACATTTATCTATAACATAGTTTGTTGTTTAGAAAGAAACCTAATTAAAGGTTGGTAACTTATTCATCGTTCTGGCTAGCTATTATTCTTTTTGTTAATGGTAAGTTAATTTGATTGCAATTTCATGTCAACTCTATTTATTTAGATTTTTATTGATGGTTTGCTTATTACTTGATAATTCTTAATTGCAGATACTTCGCAATGCAATCAACAAAACATATAATCGCATCTCTGATTTAAGAAAGGAAATCAGATTACTTGAAAAGGAGATTTTACTAGCTCAGACAACTTCACTGAAGGCTCAGAAGGAGTATGAGATCGCTGAATTAAAACTCGAAATTGTTGATGGACAACCTGTGCAGGCGGAAAAACCAGGAAGGTTAAAGCGACTAAAGGGATGTGCTGATAGGGCAAAATTTGAAGAGACTTCCATAAGGGAATCTCTAGAAGCAAAGGAAACTCTACTTGTTCGGGCTCTTGAGGAAAATAAGGTGATTCCTTTTGTTTTGGTCGTTAATGAAGAACATATAGTTATTTCTTTTGTATTAACCATTACTTGCATTTACAGGTTGATTGGCTGAGAATAAAAATTGATACTTTTGCTTTTTAATTATTATGTTAGCTATGTAGGGTTGTTTTAATTTCAGCCGTCATGCTTCTTTTAATCGAACTTTGAAGCTACATATTCTCATCACATTTGTTACTTGTCATTTCATTGTGCTTTTTATGAGCTGAGTACACATGTAATAAGGTTTCAAGTGTGTGATGATGAACGTTTATTGCTTTGTTATCAAATAACTTAAGCGGAATCCATGTATGATTATCCTTCGTTTTTATACTGAATGCGATGAGAAATTCTCTGATCAAGAGAACATTTTATTACTATTCTTTTTCATTAATTTTTTGTGTCCATTACTTTTCAAATAGAACTGTCTAGATGGCCTTTTTTGTAGGAGTCATAGCTTAATTGGGAAATGATGCTGTGGGGTGCACCATGTGAGCTTTTAGGACTCTGGCTAAAATCAGCAAAATTATTACATTTCTAACTGCCATCATTGGTATGTTTGGGGAATTGTTTTCTTGCTTTTTTTTAGAAATTGTTGTGATGGGAAGTTTACTTTTTCAACATGATCTGTTAAAGTGTAGTGGTTGTGCTGTTGTCTAATTTTTTCAAAAAAAAAAAAAAAGAAAAACTATTTATAACTCCCACCATAACTTTCTAGAAAGTTGATTTCTCCAGCTTTACAATCACTTTTTGAAAAAGCTACATCCACACCAAACAGACCCTAAGTCACCAAACAGACCCTAAGTCATATGAAGTTATTAAAAAAAATCATATAAAGTTGATGCTGTTGTTCGAAAGAGAGTAATCAGACGGCGTGTTCAATAGTCAAAGCTCACGCTTGAGGATTCTGTTTGTAACTGTTCAAATGGGGTGACTAGATGACCTCGTTAGCAGTCATCGTTGGGGACTGCTACTTTGTTTTGTGGCCCAGCTATTTGGCCAGGTTAAGACGAAAAAGTATTTTTTTTTTCAACCATTATCGGTGAAATAGATGCTTTCTTTGTTTATCAGTAATTTTTTTCGGCCGTGTGAACTCAGTACTTGAGATTTCTATCATCTAGTCGCCTATAGGTTTTGAGACAAAAATATAGGGTCTAGAAAGCAGGCATCAATAGTTAAGCTGCAATTAGATTGTTGTTTATTTGACATCATTTAAAAGGTTTGTGTAGTTTCCTTTTTTTTTTCCTAGTCGAGTTGAATAAATTTTAATAGTTTTGTGCAGGAATTATTTATCTCGCTATACAAATGCTTTCGATTTGTGCTCATGGAACGATTGCCTCCATTATCTCCTGATGGAAAACTAACAAACTTGAGAGGTCGTCAGATGGACTTCATGACCGTTGATCTAGAAAAACCACCAAAAATGGATATTGATCAAGGAAATAATAGGTAAGTTTTTTATGGATTTATGAAAAACTTTACTCTTTGAAGTTTCTAACATCGGTTCAATGAACCTCCAGCATTCTGGCTGATGGTGAAAGAGCAGCTAATGCCTATAACATTGGGGAGCTAGAGCAGTGGTGTCTAACAACTTTGGGTCATGTGAAGGCTATTTCCAGACAGTATTCAACTGAGGTTGATTTTTAAACCTTGGCTTTCTTCTCCTTTAACTGTGTAGTGGTTATGTCTGCTTGTACTTCTATTTCTGCATATATTTTATGAATTTCACTGATACTGGAGTTTACCTAAATCAAAATAGAAATGCAAATATTTTTACTAAAATTCAATAAGGTTACATATAAGGACACTTGACACTATAAAAAACAACGACACAAACATAGAAGACACCTTAGGGTGATGGCGAAGATGGTCGATGGTTGCTGGACAGCAGATAGGTTTCAGATTGGGAGGTTGCAGTAGCGGCTGGAGCTCTGTGACGGAGTTGCGGCAACAGGCTAGAGAGTAGGAGGGAGTTGCGGCAGCAGGTAGGGGTGGTCGAAGTGGTTGGCGGAAAAGGTTATGGCGCAGGAGGGGCTGGCGGCAGCAGATTGGATGGCTGAAAGGTTGGTGGCAGCAGGTTCTGGCACAGGAGTGGTTGCGGCGGTAGGTTTTGGTACTGGAGGGGTTGGCGGCTGCAGAGACGGGAGAGAGGGGATGGCAGCGATCAGGGGTGAACTTCAGCGAGCAATAAAAGAAAGGAGGCATGGCTTGAGCATCTTCTCGCCGTCAATCCAGCCCTAAAAATGGAAAAGGGATGCCGGAAGCTGTTCTCATAGAAATCTCAAAGCAAAACTAACCATGATCAGCAAAAGGAATATATTTATATCAGTAGATTGCTAGGAAGAAGCCCCACACACCACCGCCAGCACACCCAAGCACCACCGCCAGCACATGATCAGCAAAAGGAATATATTTATATTAGTAGATTGCTAGTGTTTAGGTTATTTGAACTAATCATGTGCTTCTTTTTTCTATTGATTATTTGTGATTATAGGTGATTGGAACTCATCATCACCTAAGTGGCTTTCTTGTTCCCTTTTTCTTCTCTAAGATAATATCTTATTTTTCTCATTACTGTTTTTCTAACGCTTGCAGATCTGGCCTCATATGGAGGTCTTGGATGATGAAATTTTCAATGAAAAAATCCATCCACTAATTAGGAAAGCAGCATATGATGGTTTAGGCAGATCCATCACTGAGCCATGAAGTTTGTGGACAACTGGTATGTTTTGTCAGTTTTCAGATGGCAACTACTAATTTTTGTGCTGTAATTCCTTAGCTATCTTGGTATTTTTTTCATAGTCCCCGTTACTATATTCTATTGTATTTTCAAATATGTAATTTCCAATCAGTCAACACTGCTAATCTATATCATCATTTCCATTTTTAGCATACGGATCATTCTCACTCTTTTTCTGTTCATTCTCACTCTCTTTTTCTGTTCTTTTTTGTGTGATATATATGCTATTAATTTTAATATTTGCTATATATATTTTTTGTACACATTTCAGCTTTGTTGTTTTTCTTTATACTTAAAATTAGGGGGTTTCATTAGTTCAATAAATTCCAAAGACCAAGGAAGATTTCGTGCGCTTGTCTGCTGTTGAACAGTTGCAGTCCACTCTATGCCCCAAATTACGAAGTGCTGAAATCGCATGCTCTTATAGTCTTTATATATTTATCTACTAAGCTATGAATGAATTTGCCAATACTTCATGCCTTAGAAATACATCATAACCATGATTTGGTATATCATTATGCCTCTATTTGTTCGACTACAATTTTGATAAATTATTTTAATATTTTAGTGAAGTTTTTTTGGTCAAATTATTGGGAAGTTGAGTGTTGAACTATAAATCACACACGAGTGTTGATTTTCAAACTCGAGTTCTTAGTGATGAGGACAATACCCTCAATCAATTATCCTAAACTGGAAAGTTTCGAAGTGCTTGCATTTAACCATCAAAGCTCCCCAAGAGAGGCTTACTTTCAACTTCATATACCTATAATTGATATCCGAGTTAACCCAAATAATAATAGGTAAAACAAATATTAGTATTGAAAGTAAATAGGACGGCAACCATAGCAGGAATGGCAAAGAAGGGAGTGGTGCAGAGGACGGTTAGAGGAGGATAATGACCACCTCAAGAGCAAGAGACAGTCGGGGCACCACTCGACCCTTACATACAACCCTACAAGGGAACACAGGGACGTTTTCAACTGTCTTGAACAGAAACACACGAAAATTGAACCTAAAGCATCATAAATACAAATATATAACCCTAGGAGAACTATGAGTGGGCCTCACTCCGAATAGGTGGCAAGTCCATGCCTGGGAGGTCTGCCCGTCTTTCCTGTATTTGGAGCGAACGGTCGAGAGTCTTCGGGACATTTGCATCAGTCTTTCGGGATTGGAGGAGTTTCGATCTCATTCCTCAAAGCTTCAGGCTTCTCGTAGTATGTTGTCAAGCATGCCCCATTGAAAGTGGTAGAGTTACTATAACTTCCTGATAAGTCAATCATGTAGGCATTGTCATTCCAAAGAACATCCTGATAGAATAAGTATACATCCTCCTTTGGCACAACTTAAGCTAGAATTGTACATGGATGGAATTCCTTACGAACGAAGCATTGAGCCATTAAATATGTAATTGGTTTTTTCCGCATCTCATACTCATCTGATTGTGTATCATAAGCAAGTATGTAAGGAAGAATCAACTCTTGGACAAAATCTATGGCTGACTGAGAAACTCTCGATACCAACCACTTTAGATGGGTTTCTTCTTTTTTGGTTGGACCTATATTCCATTGTAGAATTTTCTTTTCCATAAAGAGTCTAAAGTGATTTCTAACGTTGTGATTCATCCCTCCAGTCTAACCATCTATTAGTGGGTACATTGATAAACTACATTTAATACCCAAATGACTACATATGGTCTTTCAGAAGTAGCTCAAAAACTTCTCAGCTATGACATCTTGGATCTCCCTCAGTAGGGACAACTCAGGAGGTAGGCTATCTATCTGAAAATATCTAAAATTTTCTTATATGGGGTTGACCCTTGTTTGTTATCTCCTTCTCAAATTCATGATTCTTTTGGTTATTCAATGGCTGTTCTATTGATACTCCTGTTAGCGCCTGCAAAAAGATAGTTTGTGGCACGACAACCCCATACTCCTGCATGAACGCCCTTACCTTAAACTCACTCCATTCTAGAACTTGTTAATCTCGTTAGGGTATCTCTCATGGGCCCAGCTTGAATTACGTGCATCTCTCCATCATCATTTAGTAGTTGTTACTCCCTTTTGTCCTCGCTTTTTTTAGTGTATAATGTGTCATTGTCCATTACTTCAATTGTTCCCTACTTAGTGAAATAGATTACTCTTCTTTAGGAAATCTGATGCGCTGTGACCAAAACTGTGACGCTTGACGCACTTTCTAGTTTGGAGAAATTTAGGAATACTGGTTAGCTTCACTTGTTCTCCATTCTAAACTAGTTTCTTATCAGGCGGGGTCTGTTTGGATACTCCACTGGGTGTGCTTTGGTTGCTTGATTTTGGGGTTGAAATCTTTTGGGAGATGTGGCAGTCATTCAATGATGTTGTTGTAGTTGGTGAAGTCTCATGAAGATATCAGGACTGTAATGTGAGGTAGATACTTGCATTGTATTTTTCTTTTCATCTTATACTAAGTAGTGATTTTCCCATTCCCTCCTGCTAGTATAGGTGCTTCAAATTTTCCCTTACAGCTGCTCATTGTTCTTTATTTAACTTGGTGGCGACTAATTTTATCATTCTGTTTGGTCAGACGTCCTGCTACTTAAAGACATATTCCACTTCCTAAAACCACTCTATGAGCTCGTTCGAATCCATGTGATTCTCAAAATGTGGCAAGTCACCCTATCCTCCAAAATCCTGGCTTCTCCTTTGATATTGAATTCCGAAGCGTCATGGTCGATCCTCGTCTTCTTTGAAGGCATTCATACGGTGGAGTTTTCGTTGCATCTCTTTCATGACAAACTCTTAATTGGTGCCTGACACTTGTCTCCTCAGTGGCATGATTAGGGTTTGGGTATGAGCAGGTAGAATAGTGTGTATGTGTGTGATATCGAATGGGAAAGAAAAATTTTGAGTTAGGTAGGGGGGGTTTAGGTAACCCTAGGATAGAAATAGGATTATGTTAGTTCTAATATCAAATAATATTGGAGTTAACTCAAACAACAATAGGAGAAGTAAATATTACTATCGAAATTAATAGGAGGTTACAACAAACACACTGAAATGGGAAATAATAATAGACACGACACAACACACAACTATGGTGAATCTAAGTTGTTGATGGTGGTCGGTGGGGGCTGGGAAACGTGGTACACACAACTATGGTGAATCTAAGATGTTGATGGTGGTCGGTGGGGGCTGGGAAACGTGGTGGTAAGATAGGGAAGGTGTTGGGTGGTGGGGAAACAGCATTAAGACAACATCAACTTGCTGTCCTGAGTGATTGCAAGCGGGGAATGATTGGAACATACAAGAATCAACAATAATAGGATCTCTCGGGGCACTGAATTGATGGGGAACAACAACAAGATTAGTTTTTGGGGACAGTAGCATGTATGGAAGGGCAGATTGGTGGTGGGGACTCCGGGGGCTGCTACACAATAGCGACAGCTTGCTGTTTGGGCAGTGGCAACTAGACAGGTGTGGTTGAACAACAGTCAGACAAGAACAAAAGGGGGGGGGGGGGGGAGCAGACGCGGGGGGGGGGGGAGAGATGTTGTAGGGCTAGGGGCCCACTCCTAGCCTGGAGTGGACCCCACTCACGATGGTGGCAAGTTCATGCCTGGGAGTGTCGACCGGTCCTTTCTTTGATTGGACCGAATGGTCTAGATGCGGCACTCGCCACACCCTTGTGCGGGGTTGTGACCCCACTTTCGTATTTTGGACACATGCATTAATAATACTATTTAACATTTGGTCGTTAAAAATATTATTCATGTTGTTGGATTCTGATTTGTTTGTGGACTGATACCACCAATGGAAAAATTAAAATAAGGAGTGGTTTGAGTGAAAGGGAAAAAATAATGGAAAAATGTTGCCATTTTTTAATATTTGTGGGGAGAATCCCCTTACATTATGATGATCACTACTATTTATAGGAATGTTGGTTTATGCATTAGTGCATTTATCATGCACAAATCTCAAAAGATATCATATATTTCTCTGGTTTTTCTTTGGTTTGGATTTCTTAAGTAACATTATATTGATAAGGATTTGTTTTAGTAATTGTTCATCACAAATGTTTCTCTTTAGATGGTTGTCCTCTTAGGTTTATCTCCTGAGAGAGTTGTTCTCTTGGATGAGTTTATCTATTGAGAGAGTCCTGGACGAGTTCATTTGTTGAACGAGTTTATCTTTTAGCCGAGCTATTCTCTTGGAGGATTTCATCTCTTGGACAAGTACACTCTGAGATAAGTTCATTTCTTGGACGAGTTTATCTTCTAGACAAGTTGATTGGATGTAGGTCATGAACTTGGTATAGGGCTTTTGGGTGATACACATGTAGTTCCATGATTTAGTTTTATATGTGAAAGGTAACTGTAAAAAGAATAAGAGAATGATAAAAAATTTATTCGTTGCTTAGTGATGGAAATTATGACTTTGTCGTCTCTACAGGGCGAGTGTATGTTCTCCTATCTCGGGAATGAGTTCATCATATGCTTACTTTTCTTTGGAAAAGAAACTATGTTAAGTGAAACATGAGTGATGTATTTCACTAAGTGTTGATTTTGTATCACTTGGGGGATTTATCTCTCTTGTAAGAAATCATCTTGAAGGCACTTTGATGACATTGCAGGATTTCGTCCTAGAGGGCATCTTGGCTCACCTTCAAGGAGTGGTCTTGTAACTTGTCAGCTTTTTTTTTTTTGTTATGTATTTTTTTATTCATCTATTTGTTTGGTTAACTTAATAGTGAACTCTTATTATTGGGTGAGTTTCCTGAGTTTTGTTAGTGTATTATATTTTTTCTTTAAAAGAATTGCATTTTCTTTTTGCAATTAGATTGACTATTTCATTGTGATGTAACTTATGAAGGAATTCAGATAATCCAGTTAAGTGCAGGTTATCATTCACGTCATGGTCATAGCTCTCTTTCAGAAGTAGTCACCATAATTTTTCAACTCTATCCAAGTTGAGATATCATGGCCTTCAATTCTTTAGTTAACTTAATATCTACATTATTTATTTTGTCAACTTGTACTTGTGAAAAAATTTCTCCAAAGTTGCCCCTGGTTTGGCTATTAAGCCGAGTAGAGTCTAAAGGTTAGGCTACTTTCTTTCACTCAGCAATCTTGACTATACGGGATGAGCTACTGGAATTATAAATGAGAAGAATTTTTCGAATACTATTGGCAAACTTGCTTCATATGGAAAGTAATGTCTGCATTACTTAATTGGATATGTATGTAATTATATCCATTGATTTAATTATGCGAACTTAACAAAAGAAAAAAAAAACTTTCGCAAGAAAATAAAATAGAAAAATAAGAGATGTGAGTGATTCTCTTTGTTAACCATGCTATTTTTAGATTTCTTTGCTACTTATGCTCTTTTTGTAACTCCCTTTCTTTTCTATGACATACTCTTCACTTACTGTACTTTTCAGAATGTTGGATCCTGATATGTTTGTGGACTAGCACATCCAAAGAGAGAGTTAGAATTAGAATGAAAGAGTTAGAGCCTAGTAACAAAGTTAAAATATTTAGAAAATAATGTTCCATGATGTCTGGTACTCGATTTTGTTTCATGTAATAACCATCCTTATTTGTAAGTGGGTTGGTTCATATGTAAAAGTGTTGCAAAAAAATGTTAATATTCCAAGCCCAAAATACATTCTTTCTATATTTATTTCCTTCTTCTAAATTGGGTATTTTAATTAAGACATATATCACATCTTTATGCATTACATATCAATTGTTGAGGACTTTTAGAATATATTTGTAATGATTGTTGTTGTAAAATTTGTTGAGAGATTGTTGGAAAAAGACTTTGGAACTTTTTGAAGTGCTTTTTTCGTTTTCATTCCAAGGAGTACATTTTTTTCTTATATAGTTTTCATACTGTTGGTTTCATTGTAAAATGATTTTTGCCATAGAAAACTATAGATATATTAAAATAAATAAATTCATGGCTAAATAAGGTGGTGGCAATTTACAGAAAAGTGTTTGAAACCCTAATTTTTTTCAAATTCATGTTATTAAAAAACTATTTTAATAAAAAAATATTTTAAAGAAATTTTAAAAAAATAATTATAGAAAAGTGTTTGAAACCCTAATTTTTTTTCAAATTAATACACCGATGATCCGACAAAAAAAAATTCATGTTTGACTCTTTACTCGTCGATTTTAGCTAATCTTTAGGTTTGTCGGCAGTTAGAGGGTCAATTAGCTAATCTTAATTTTGCATTTAGGTAAAATTAAGAAGTTTAAGATGATAAAACAGACGTGAAAGTTTTATTAGTGATGATGATGATGGAATATTTTAATTATTTATTATTATTATTATTGATAGTATTAGTAATAATTATTATATTTGTTATTATTATTATTGAATGTTGTAACTCGTTGCCCCTTGATTGGAGTGCTCTTGATAGGGAGTAATTGATTTAGCATTAGTATAGTTTTTGGGATCAATATGACTTTTGTGATGTTTCATTGTTTCGAAGTTTGTTTCATGCTCTGTGGTGTCAGTTGTTGCTCGGCATAGAGTTTCGTTGATTCATAATGTGAGTCTTGACTCTGCATGGAGCTTCATTACATTTGGTAGAAGGTGGCTGATGATGGTCGGCAAGCAGTGGTTGATGATGGCGGCTGTAGAAGCATGTTGTATTTGTTGAATCATCAGTGTATAATATTGGACTTCAGCTTCTTATCTAAAGCTCTAGTATTCCTTTAGCTCAGGGTCTAGTTCCCTCTCAAGATGGGGGTATGGCTCTTTTTATAGTATTGATTGCAAATAAGAAAGAAAACATTACTTTTCTGATTGGACTGCTTAGAGAGATTCCCTCTATGAGACAGTGTTATATGAGCATGTAAGTGCGTTAAGGTTGTTAGGATTAAGTGATAGTTAGCTCATTGGATTTGTCTTGTCAAGACGCTCAATTTGACTTTAAGTTTGTCAATTTTTAATATGTTTGGTCTTCCAATTATGCATTGAATGCTTTGAAAAATGATTAATAGCTTGATTTAACTCGAATTAAACTAATTTTGGTAATGTTGAGTATGTTTCATCAAGCTGATCATTTTGTATATATGTTTGCCGAAATTAGAGTTATGGATGACTTCTAATCAAAGTTTGAAAGTTTATTGCTAAAAAAATTTACCATGAGATTCATGTTCGATGATTGAAATTTGTTGATGGAATATCAATAAAAAAATAGCAATCACTAATAAGGTTTAATTTTTGTTTGGACAGCCTCTAGCATCCCCCTTTTCCCTTATAGGGTTGTATTTGACGGTGAGAAAGTGTTTATACTCATGTAATAGATGTTTCAGTAGAATACGAGATTGTGATGCCTTAAGCTAGAATTTTGCAAAGAGGAGCATCAGTAGGACTAATCTTGAATGTCCAAAACGGCAATGAGTTTGAGGAGCCAACATCAGACACAGGACAACCACAGATAAGAGAAACTTAAACCTTTCAGACTATAGACTCATCCCTGAGTTGCTCTTACAAAGGGAGGGCCTGCATGGCAGAAATGAGAATCTTTTTTGCCGCGTTCGGAAGATTTCAAAAAATTATTCGGACCTTAGATTCAGTTTAGTATGATACCCATCATCAGATGTCCAGACAGGGTGGATGAACCTCAACTTTGACATTTACCTCAGGAGCTTAATGGGAGTTCCAAGTTCTATCAGTGAAGAAACGATCTCTCCTAAGTGGTTGCTAGTGAGAATGGTGCAACCTGATATAGATTCCATCCCAGAGTTGATCTCCCCTCACATATTGGTTTATCAGCTACATTCTACTGAGTACAAGAAGCGAAAGAAGAAGTTTTTGGATTTAAGGGCTCATAAGTTACATTAGGGGATCCTACATCTATATATAGTTGTAATTCAAGATGTGCTAAGAAATGATGCATATTTATTCTATCAAATGTGTTGTGAAATGACCACCTACATAATCGACCTACCAAGGGACTAGAATGTCTCTGCTACCTTCAACGTGACATACATGACTTCGTGCTATGAAGAACTACAAGGTTTGAAAAATGAAGCTTAAGCTCCCCCAATCCCAAGAGACTGACGCGGGGGCTTGTGGTTGAACCGGCCCCAACCGGTTCAATAAGTAGTTGTTGGTTCAGCAAGAAGTTGAACCGGCCCCAAAATCTTTTATATATATAACTTGAGTTAATTCCAATAGATTTGCAAAATAAACACCATTTAAGTCCTTAAACTTTGAAATCCAAGAGGAACAAATGCTAATATTTTAATTTAAAATTTTCTTAAAAGAACATCTTCTTTATGGAAGAAATTAACTGAAATGACTCATCTTTACGGAGAACATTTACCTAATAAAAAAAATAAACCTTGTCTTATAGAAATTGGATAAGGAAAATATCTATGGTAATATATAGTTAAGATTTTATAATCATTATTTTTGCCTTTGAATCCATTATCAAATATGTTATTACTAATGTTGTTTTTGCTCCAAAAAAAACACTTAACAATTTACACAAAACTTAAAGAGCAAGTTAAGAGAAGATGACCCCAGTTAAGGAATGTCTTCTATCAATTAATCACCAAAATTATACCTCCTCGTAGATTCAAAATCAAACACCTAGACATATTATTGTTGGATTGATCCAACAATACATGTTGCATATTTTTAGTTAATTGTCTCTTTACTAAACATTAATGATATAATGATGTGTCAACTTGTCTTCATAACTTTTAAGGATTTGGCTCTTAGATATTTTTTTGTCAGCTTCTTAGGACAAGTATGTTAAGAGATTGTTTCTCAAATATTTTGCCAAAACTTTGGATCATTCAAAAAGCTTACAAGCCTAGTTGAAAATGTGTCAAGAGCTGAGTGAGTTTTTTAGAGGTTTTGTGACATAATTTGGAGAGAGATGCTAAAGATAAAGGCTTTGAAGTTTGTTGTGGCTCAACCTACCTTTATATAAGGTCATCAAGATGCTTATTTCAATTGCATACTTAGTTTATAGAGGTTGGGAACCTTGATTAAGTTGATTTTACTTATTAATGCCTATATAAATACATAAAATTGTAGTAGTCAAGTAGGAGTGCCTACTAAGTGGTCCAAAAAATGGGATTAAGTAAAAAAGGGAGAGGCTGCCTCCTAGAAAGCATACTAATGTATTAATGATACACAAGTGTGCATGATCACACAAATAATAAAATAATGCCTAGGAGTATTGTTCCAAAGAGATTGGCTTAGTAATTACTAAAATGAAATAAGGGAATTATTACTAAAATAATTGAATTTGAGCAATTTAGCAACTTAAATAGAAAACTAAATTCAAAACATAATACTATGACAAGTAAGGTTAGGGTCTAACAAGAGAAAAAATTAGAGAAAAGATTTAATTTTTGGATTTCACGGGTGGTAATTAAATGCATATATTTGGCTGAAAAATGGAAATCTAGGTACCTGGGTCTAGAACCAAGGTGCCTTGCTCTTGGATAAGACCTTTAGATTAGCCCTTAGACAACAAGAATTAGTGCCTTGGTGCCCGTATTTGGCACTTGGATGTCGAGCTCTCTATTTGGAGTCACCAAATGGGTGCCTAAGTAATAAAGGTAGGCACGTAAGGGTAACACCTATGAACTAACTTGGCTCTTAGGTGTTGTACACTCTAGAGTGTGTTAACTTTTCCTTGTTTGTTTATGGAGCGATAAATTTTTCCAGTGAGATAAAATGTGTGAACCATGAACAATGTTTTAAAATTTCTCATTTGTGGTTGATTATAATATTTGGAATAATATATCATACTGGGAATCTAAGATACTACCCTACAATGGATTTAATCAAGAAATAATTTTTCACTACTCCATGGGTTTGTATTAATAAAAAAATTTTTCCCTGCCCTAAAAAGATAGGATAATATTTATTTTATCTAGTTTTGGATCTCTAAAGGGGAATCCACTAAAATAATTATGTCCTTAAAGGGGCTATCGCTTAGGATAATTCTCGATTAAAATAAGTGGCTAGCAATTTTATAGATCATAAAGATTGAATTTCAAGATTATTAATTTGAAATTTTAAAAGAGATTGACTTAAGCTTGAAATAGTTCTTATTAAAAGCTAAAAAAAAATAAGGATTAGGGAACTCTAACTACTAGGAAGCCTGGTGATGCTCTAATATATTTTATAGTTGGTCTTCACAATTTAGAAATTAAAATTTAACATTTTTTGTCATTAGTCATTTTATTTTAGAAGGTTATGACTTGTATTCCAACGAGACAAGTCATGAAACAACCTTGGAGAAGACCTACTTTATGATAAATTCAGTAGGACCATCTTGAACTCTAAACAAAAATGAGCCCTACTAATATGAGTATGGGGCTCAACTCTAGTCTAAGAGAGAAAAAGTGAGACTTAAAAACTTTAATCCTACATAGAAGTGAAATTTTTCTGACTCTTTTGGACTTATAACCCAACCTGGAGAGGGTCGACAGCTATCTCCGCCTATGAAATAATAATGATGCCAAGTCACATGCATGCTAAGAGTGATAGTTTATTATATTTAGAGAGATGTGTTGAGATTTATAACTCGATCTTGAAGACTGGGCGACCCAGGTACGTATGCACCTAACCAACGCAAACTTCAAATTTTAAAATTATTATTTTTTGTGGCTCAAATGTAAATTTGACTCATGTGATTGAGGGTTGTGCTAAGTATGTGATGCCCAAAATATGCTATGAGGCATTGGTCAATCACGCAAATGAAAGTTTCGATCAAGTACTATACAAATTATGAGTTCGCATATCGATCCTAAAAGGATAATGTCAAAATAATTCTAACAAATGAAGTTCTAGTTTATTAAACCAACTCTAGTTTGAGGTGATCAAAATGCAAGATTGAGAATACAATATTTCTAAAATAAGTAATAGATAGAAATATCAAGCAAATAAAAATAGTAGGTAACAACTTTAAGTCCTTCAGATGTGATGAATATCGCGTTCATGTGACACCAGCATGGTAATTTTTTTGATATTTTCCTATGAGTTCTCCTACGTGATGGTTGACAACCAAAGACATAATCCTCCTTAGTTTATGTCTAGGTCATGAGAAAAATTAGAAATCATACTACAGTTAAGAAGGACTTAACCATGCATCATTTTACAAGATTACTCAGATCCCTTATATATGTTACAATATCCTACTAGCATTATGTTTATTCCATTAGGCCATCCTATCTTAACCTACTTGTTCTTCTAAGAGAAGGTTTGAGGTCCTAGATCTCAAAGAGTTTTAACTACCTAATTGATCAAATTAAACTTAATTAATGATCAAAAGGTTGACACATCAGCATGAATCGTTCAAAAGCACATCAAAGTATATAGAACATGAAATTAAGTTTAGCTACGAGATATGAGAATAGCACATAAAAGTATATAGAAAAAAACTCACCTTAAAAAATCAATAAAAACTATCCTTACATCACAGGAACATGAAATTAAGTTTAGCTACGAGATATGAGAGAGAAGGGCATGGAAAATTTCATTAAAATATTTGAAGATACAAGTTCAAAATGGTACAAACTTACAATTAAGGGAAGTGCCCTCAGCAATATAACAAAATCTAGCCTTACAATAATCAACTCTCCACAATCTCGCTCACACACATGCTCAACCTCTCTCTCATACAAACACTCTAAAAGCTCAAAAAAGAAACTCTTAGAAGTTCCTTTTCTTAAGGAAGAAGAATGAATAATCCTAAGGTTTGTACTCAACCTCTCTCTCATACAAACACTCTAAAAACTCAAAAAAGAAACTCCTAGAAGTTCCTTTTCTCCCTCTAGGTCTTCCCTAAGAATTTATTTTTATGACTTCGTTAAAATTTGAATGAAATTTCTTACCAATATAAACTTGGACGGATCGCAACTTGACCATGTCGCGATCTAGTGTGACCACGTCGTAGTCAGCATGGTCATGCCAAATGCTGATGTAACTACGTCACACCAACAACAAGCTCAACATAATTATGATTCATTCTAATGTGGTTATGCTTAACTTCATCCTAATTCTACTTAACATAATTCCTTTAATGATTTCTTAATTTCAATCTCCGGTGTATACCTTCTTCCCAGAGTTGGTTAATCCATTTCATGGGTCTTTCCATAACACATCGTCATTGGACTGTAAGTCCCAATTCTTGAATTCCAAAAAATGAAGATCTTTGAATCTTGAATCCATCAATTGAAATCCTTAAGAAGTCAATCTTAAAATATTCAATCTTGAATTTATAAATAATACATATCAAAACTTCAATTAGGAGTTTTCTCACGAGTTCACAACTTCTTATAATTAATTATAAGAACTGGCCCCTCTAGGGATATCAGACTCCAAAATAAAATAAATTATGTTTTACATCCGTAAGGCAGAGAAAAAATCTCTGATTAACCTAGACTCATGAAATTTAAAAATTTTCATCTAAATAATTAAATACATTTCAAGATAATATCTATGTTTACTAAAATGATATATTATTCTTCAGATTGTGTATCCAATCTTTTATATAGAGATCTTTCAAGATCTGTGATGGATGCCTTCAAAAAAATACTCTTTTATGACTCGTCAATTTTTTTCAAAATAGCACGAATCTTTGAAATTTATAAATTTGATTGAAATATGTTTCTTTAATTCTATGATAAGAAAAATATTAAATTCTAAGTTAGTTGGTACGTGTACAGGTAAAAGCATATAAAACATATTTACAAAAATCATCAAATTTTATACTTGCTATCTTTTTTTTTTTTTGAGAAAGCCCAAGGGCTAATATATTAAAAAGAAAGAAAGATACAGATATATTATATGAGAGGGCTCAAGCTTGGCATCCTAACCACACAGTAAACACCACATGAAAATGGTTCCAGAAAAATATATGAGAGCTCAAAAACCAAAAGTGTTAAAACACGTAGTATCAAGTTGTTAGAGAGCGACCCAATTTTGCCCTGCCTCTAGTTCGAGGAAAGGAGTCAGCTAACAAATTGGTAAGATGAGTGTCATTGCCAGTAGTAACCAATGTATCGTCCAATAAGTTCCTGAGCTCAAGTCGGACTCCATTCTTCTTCTTCCTTCTGGAATAGACCTGTCATCCTCATCTGAAGATTGGCTCATCTGATCAGTGGATTGTCTAAAGTGTGTCGGACATGTGTAGGTTGTTGAACATTGGAAGCATCTGCTTATTGTGCCAGCTGATCTTTTATTTCTCGTGTGTCTTGGCATGTAAGTGATCATTCTTCAATAGCAATGAGTGGAACAGACATGTTTAGATCTATACTAGTAGTATGGGGAGATGTTTCATGAGATTTCAGAGTACCATGTTCAAAAGCGGGAGCACTCCAATCTAGCAGCTAGAAGAGATTGTTCAAAAGCGGGAGCATCCAGGGGTAGAACAACTTGGCTATGATGTTCTTCATCTGAGACAACAAAAGTTTGAATAGGAGGGTTATCATAAAATTTCCCATCAGGAACAGCGTCAGCCAGATGAGCAGAGGTATATGTGGTGTTGAAAAGAGGGTCGGGTTACACCAACTCAGTAGGGATGGTAAGTGGCAAGACATCCAACCCCAATTTAACACGAATAGATTTTTGAACTTGTTGCTTATCTTTATTAATATTCTGCCTTAATGAGGATGCAAGCGATAGCAAATAGTAGAACTGTGGTGAAACATATTACAATGAAAGCAATAAGGAGAGTGTGGTTCCAATTCAACCTTTTGTCAATATTGTGAGTGAATCCAATCCATATCTCATCCGGAGCTTGTTGGGTGATATATCTCTCAACTAACACACAAGTCACAGAGGGTCTAGTGACAGCAAGTGTACGACTATCAACCTTGAGAGACTTACCGTAAGCAGTTGCTAAGGAGTAGAGAATTTCAAAGTTGAACATGTGTAGTTTTAACCCCGGAAACTTTATCTAAACGGGAATGATAGAGGACTCTGCTTTTAGATCACAGTCGACAACCTACTTGAGGATTTTCATAAAACGCTTGTCAATCATGATTACCTTTCAAGAAAAATTACGAGTGTAATCTGCATCGTGAGATAACCAAATAAGTATATGTCGGTCGTCAAGTAAGACAATATTTGCATCGTAAGATAACCGAATAAGTATATGTCGGTCGTCAAGTAAGACAATATTCTAACTACCTGATAGCTTCATAACATCAAAATCTTTCCGAATGATCTCAAGTTTAGGGTGACCATAAAGGAATTTTCCTACTAGAGCAAAACGCAAGAAGACGCAAGAGTACTGGTTTCAACCTCAGAGAAAAAAAGAGCAGGTTTTTTTTTTTTTAAATCAAGCTTTTTAATGAAAGTGTAATCACACCCACCTTCAATAGCCTCACGGAAAGATTGTGGAACAATGCAGGACTTACCGATACCAAAACCAAGCTCTGAATTGGAAATAGGGGCACAAGTAGGATTGTCGACAGCAAGTGCAGTGGCATAAGAACGAAGCGTCAATGCCAACTCCATCAGGCAAGATACAACCTGAGTCTGAAGCGATGAAAGAGCAAAATCCAAAGGAGGATCATCGGAAACCCCCTTCAAAGTCGAGCAAATGAAGACGTAACGAAAAAGCAGCACCCTGCTAGTAACAGGCTCAGCTCGACGAAGACGACAGAACAAAGGAGCCAAAGTCATTCGTCGTTGGGCAAGACTAAATGATGGCGCGAATGCGTCGGGAGGAGGAGACGTGTGAAAAAGTCGAATTCGTCATGGAGTACGACAAGACCTTCGTCGTTGGCCACGACGAAATTGATGGATTGAAAGCCATGGATTCAACGCAAGGAATCGCCATCGAGCGAAACCCTAACAGAGCTGCCCACCACCGACGCCATTCGATCTATTGTCATATATATATTACAGAACGAGCTGTTTTGAATTATGGAGACGTTGGTTCTATCATTCGACTCATAATTTGTTCCACAAAGTCAACCACAACTCCAAACCTTATTCCAGTGAAAATAAAATTACAATATGCTAAAAACTAATTTGATTTATTGATTGATTTATTTATTTTTAATTCTTGAAATTTCAAGAATTCATTTGGTTGTTTCGAGTTAAACTTTATTCTTAAAATGCTAATTTTTTATTACGTTATTTAATTTTATGTAGTTAAAATTTAATAAAAGTTTAATTCTACAAATATTTTTAAAATTTCTAAAAACTATTTTTTTTTTTACGCTCGCTCAAGTGACCCAATGAGCCACTATTAGAGTTGCTAAGAAAAACTCGTTCACAAACAGTTTGTATTCAACTCGTTAAGTACTTTGTATTCGGATCATTTGCTAAGCAGGTAGTACAAAAAAAAAAAATTTAAATTAAATTATAAACAAGTTGAACGCAAAGAACCATTTGTTTGACCGTACTAAGCTCGTTTTAGCTTAAAAATATATATATACTTGAATAATTATATGTTGTTAAACTTAAATAAATATCATTTCTATGCAATAAAAGATGCATAATCAAAATTTAAATCATCACAGTTTGTGTGATCATGTGATTATGCATCTTTTATTGCATAGAAATGATATCTATAGAAATTTAACAGACACACACACACACACACACACACCAAAAGATTCTCACCACTAACCACACCAAGAGCCCCATGTGACAACAATACAAACAGTTTGTATTCAACTCGTTAAGTAGTTTGTATTCGGATCATTTGCTAAGCAGGCCGTACAAAAAAAAAATTTAAAATTAAATTATAAACAAGTTGAACGCAAAGAACCAGTTGTTCCATTAATTATACAGAAAAATAAATAGATAAAGCAGAAGATTGTGAAATTAAGAACTCAACATAGCAGAAAAAAATGAATATTTCATACCCCTCTTGCTTGTTCCATTAATTATAGTGAAAAATAAATAAATAAAAACAGAAGATTGTGAAATTAAGAACTCAAAATAGCAGAAAAAAATGAATATTTCATACCCCTCTTGTTTGCTTGTGTGAGTTCAGTTCTTTAACATTGGCTAGAAATGTGCTGAACTGCTCATAAGATAAGCGGCTCCTGAAAAGAGGGAAGATGAAACCAGATGTGTTCATTATATTCATGTGAGGAAATTTGACAAGTGGGCAATTCTTATTAGATTTATCAAAATTTAATTGGTTATTTATGTATTATACGAAAAATGCATGTACTAAGATGAACCAGATAGGTTCAAACATGTATTTAACTTTTTAAATGTTAAAATGGCGGTATTTTTTTATGTAATTTGAAAGATTTTGGTGGTATAAATGTAGAAAATAAAATTTAGGTGTTAGATATGTAAATACATAGGAATTGGTTGGTGGTATTTATGTAAAAGCCCCCTAAAAACAATCAAATCCCTTAATCATGTGGCAATTCCTGCGGGACACTTTCAAAAAAAAAAAAATGTAGTTTGCATACCGGACTTGGCGAAAAAACTCTTTTCCATCAACTTTGGTTCGACCTGAAACAAATCACGCAGATAGAAAATCAAATGAACAAGACTTGGCAGCAAGTTAAAACATGATATCAAAGAAGATTAAAGTGCCAAAATAGTCTCCGACTATTTACATTGGGCCTTTTTAGTCTGAGAGTTTGAAGAGGTGCCAAAATAGTCCTGAGACTCTTTAAATTAGAGCTGAAATAGTCCCATGAATAATTATTAGAGCTCAATTTTAAATTAGTCGGATTAAAATAACCGCATATAAATAGTCCAGGACTATCTTGCCACATTATCAAAAAAATGAACAAAAAGGAAAAAAGTATTTGAAGGTTAAAAAATGAACAGCTACAATAAGGAAGAATCTGGACCTAAATTGTTTGTTTTACAGCAGAATGTTAGATCCAATATCTTACTCTGAGGTTGATCAAAGCACACGCATCCAAAGAGACAAATCAAATTTCTATTGTAAAACATTGCTTGCTTTGCTTTTACTAAAGCTTTTAAACTTCTGCTTTCAGATATATTTTAGTTTTCAGGACAATTTAAGACTATCAATCATGCGGATAGGAAATATATCAAAAGCAGCAATCTGAATCCTCACCGGTTTGTGCTCCTGTTTCAAAAGAAGATGCCATAGAGGGAAGCCGAGTCCCCGGCCGATCATCAATCATGTTTCTTGCAGCAGCAGCAGAAATAGAGTGTCTTCTTGGAGATATTGGTCGTGAAAGAATTTTTGGTGCTAATCCCGTTTCAATTCTGGGAGGAGAGCCTGGAGGAGTAAGCCTTGGCGTACCACCATGCGAAGCTAAATCAAAGCCCCGTAGTGTGCCATGTTTAGAAGCTGGAGTTTCGAGACGAAAACCAGAAGCGCTTATGAGAAACTCAATTGCATACTTTAAAAGGAAAGTGAGAGGGGCTTACCATCCACATCACAATAATTAGAATCATTAGAAATTGCATGAACAGTTTCTGATGCTGAGACTGACTTTGAAGGTGGACTAGAAGAATCCTCTTCTGATAAAAGAAGTAAAATTGGTTAAAAGACTGATGAAGTTAAAAATTAGCATTATAATTCATACCTCCAGATGGAAAACTTGATGCTTTTGAAATCTGGATCTGTGCCATCCTAGAAGCTCCAACTTGCTACAGAAAAATGGGTTAATTAGAGAATCGGAGCTTAAACAAAAAGGATAAATCCTCGAAGTTGGAGTTAGATATGAAAAATTGAAGCAACATTATTAAGAACAAAACTAGAATGGAAGTTGGAAGAAAGGAAAGATGGCGGAATGATTCTCAAATAAGATGAACTCACAGAATTTTCATCTTCTTCTTTAAGTGACTGCATCAGGGTTTTCTTGAACACTTCCAACTAGGGAAAAACACAGGAATAACTATCAAACAGAAAAAAAAGAAGATTTGTGCAATGATGCTATGCAAACGAGACTTGTCTAATGGTGTTTTGCAGATACAGAAAAGATGATAAACGGCAAGAAAAAAGGTATCAAACTGTAGTTGTATTATAGCGAAGGTAATTTGGTTGGAACATTGAAGAGCAACAAAAAGTTCTGAGAGACGGCCAGAAAATAAATAAGTTGTTTAAAGGTTTCAGTGCAACTAAACTAGATCTATTTAAAGTGAATTCCAGTAATGTTATAATCTTCATAAAGTTAATTTCTAGTCTAAAGTAACTTTAAGAGCTTATCACCAAATAAAAAGCAAAGTATCCATCATCCAGTCAAGTCCAAAGATTCTTTAAAATAAATTTGTTATATGAGACTCCGATTATAAAACATGTCATCAAGAGATATAATGCAATTTCCGATAGGCCAAAGTTTAACATTATAAAAGCTTCTCAAAATTTGGGGATGCATCCAACTTACAAGAGGTAGGCATCCTCAAAGAGAAGAAATGTGGCAAATGAGCCTCCAATTGGTAGCTTCAAATTTTACAGAGGGATGATTTCCAGTCAAATGTATAAAAAGTATAGTAATTTGTTGGAGTCTTGAGAAGGCAGACGAACAAAATTAAGTCCAGTGATATAATTCACATGTCATGTGATGTTTAGCTAGTTAGAAGCAGTTAGATAAATATTTACACTACCTGCACATTATGCATTCATTAATATACAATAAATCCAACTCCTTAGATCCACACTTTTGTTCAAACAATATTTTATTTATAAAATTTTTATAATTAATAAGCTATAGCCTATGAAGCATGACATTTCAAAAAGTCTTACATGTGTGCCTACAATACTCCACAACACATTTTCGATAGAAAAGATCTTTTTTTTTTAAAGAGATTGGTTATGTGCCTAACCACTCGATCCCGCATTGCAAGGCAAATGCGCTCAGGCTGGCTCGAACCCGCGGCACACAACTGACAACGTAACTCCCAACCAAAAAGTCACGGCACACGTATATATATTATTGTTGATATTATTTTAAAAGATTAGAATCAAGCACAACCAGGAAATATCTTGACACGGTTGGGTCACATAGTAATGATAAAGTGTATTTTTTTAATGACACGGCTCAAAAAATTATGTTTTTATTGTTGATGGTTAGGATTATAATTGAGCCGAGTTATGTAATGAATTCGTATGGTCATAGTTTTAGCTTTTTATGCTCTGTTTGAGCTCAAGCCATGCTTTCACATGCACGTTTATATTTGCCTTGTTTAAAAATTTTAATAATCATGCTTGATTTATATTTGCTTGTTTATATTACTGAAATGAGTATTACAACGAGTTAATAAACAAGTTTGAAATTTTTAATGAACACTTGGATATTCATATAAAGCAATTAACAAATGATTTTATAAATCTAAGAAAATAAATAATTGAATAAGATTTGAATTAGCATCATAACTTTTTAAACTAATTAAATAAAATAATATAAGTTGCAAGCAAGCTTTCTCGCAAAAAAAAAACCTAAATGAGTATAAGCAAACTAGTTCATTGAAATACAAAAAATAACAAGTAATTACATTAGATTAATATGTAAATTCATTAATGACAGATAAATAATTTTGAAATAACAAATAAAAAAGCCAAAAAAATATATGAATAATTACTTGGATAAAAAGCATTTCATGTGAAACAAGCAAGTTAGAATCACAAAAACGAAAAAGATAAGCTAAGATTGCTCAGTGCTTAGCAAAGAAGGATTCATAAAAGGACAAAAGGACTAAATATCTAAGATATGATATAAGAAATGTGGATTATATAATTGATAAAAAAGATTATATATTTATAACTGATAAATTAATTAAAATTAAAAAGTGTGATGGATTAAATATGGTGAATAATGATGGATTATTTAATAAATTTGATTAATTAATTAATTAATTATAAATTAATAATTAATCCTAAAATATTATTGACATTAAATTAGACCATTTTACTATTAAATATATAATTAAATAAACTATTAAATAAACTTTGGTTAATTAGATTTTATTTAAATAATATATCATATATTATATGAGTTATCATAAAACTTAATATCAAGAATTTAATATTTCTTGTTGAACAAACTAGTTTGTTAATGAACATTAATAAATGAGTTTGACCAAGCTCAAGTTATGATCATTTAACACTCAAGTTTTTAAATATTTTCAAGTTTGCTTATTTTTCAATTTTAACAAATTTGTTTTATTATTATTTGAGCCAAATTTGAAATATTCATTGAATGCACTAGCTCATTTACAGCCCTAATAACGGTGAAGTTTTATTGAAAAGGATTTTAGTGTTAGTGAAGATGATTATGATCATGATGTCAAGTAAGTTGGGTCAATTACAGGTACATCAACGTGTTCATTTTTTTCATCTTGAAATTTGTATACTCTTTCTTACTTTTGTAGCTCATGGGGACAATATGATGTTGATATTGTCAAAGCATGTTGATGTGTGCCAAAAAGTCCACACACGACAGTAGAGTAATTATTTAGTGACTTTGCATTGATTGAAAATTAATCCAACACGCACAGATAAAAGAGAAGTAAGTAAGACAAGACACCTCAGGTTTTACGTGCAAAACCCTAGAAAGAAGAAAAATTAGGGTCTCACCCAGTTTAAAATAATCAACTATGTAATTGTGAGTATATGGATTTGCACTTCTCCAGAATTAGAGAAGAAAGTATTATAATGTTGATATACAGTGGCAATTCAATAATAGTTATAACGAATCACAAAAGCCATAGTCGATGACTACGAAGGTGGTAGCCAGTCGTGAATGTTGTAGACGGTGGTTGTAGCGTCATGTTGTCATAGAGACCGTAGTTGAAAGTCGTGGCAATAGTTGGTTATGTAGCCCACAGATTATTACTTCGGAAGAATTAGTTGGCCATAAATAGTATATATGGAGTAGCGGGAACCGTGAGCCACATAGCTCATGTTGGTAAATTGCAAGGATAATAGTAGGTCGTAGAAGCCAGAGTTAGGAGCTGCATAGGTTGGGGACCACGTAGGTCGTAGTTGGTTGGTTACATAGGCCATAATGATGAGTTGTGATGACATTTGTGGACCGCAAAGACCAGAGTCGGGAGAAACATGAGCAAAGATAACATTCTTAGGTTACAGAGGCCAGAGTTGAGAGTTGGGAGTTGTATGAGTTGTAGTGATGTCCGTAAGCCACAAAGGTCGAAGTTGGGAGCTGCAAGGACTATGAGCCACATAGGCCGTAGTGGTGAGCTACGATAATGTTTGTCGGTCATAGAGATCAGAGTTAGAGCTACATGAGTGGTAGACCACATCGGTCATAGTCGTGAGCTACGACCATGTCCGTAGGCCACAGAGACTGAAGTTGGGAGCTACATGAGTTTTGTTAATGTTTGTAAGTCGTAAGGGTCAGATTTTGGAGCTACACGAGCTATGATAACTTTCATAAGCCAAAAACAGACGTTGCAGAGACTAGAGTTGAGAGTTACACGAGTTGTGATAACGTTTATAGGCTGCAGATGCCGGAATTGGGAGCTACAAAAGTTGTAATAATGTATATAGGTCGCAGAGATTAGAGTTGGGAGCTGCACGAGCTATGCTAACGTCCAAAAGAAAAAGAAGTCAGAGTTAGGAACTGTGTGAGCTATGACTCACGTAAACCGAAGTGATGAGTTGTAATGACATCTGTAAGCCATTGGGGCCGAATCGGGAGCTATAATAAAGTTCGTAGACTGCAAAGGCAGAAGTTGGGAGTTATGTGAGTTGTGAGTCATGTAGAATGTAGTTGGTCATGTAGATGTATTGGTAAGTTGTGATGACGTATGTAGGCTACAGATGATAGAGTTAAGAGCAACACGAGTTGTGAGCCAAGTGGGACATAGAGGTGAGCTAAGATGAAGTCCATAGTCCATCGGAGCTAGTCAGAAGATACGCGAGCTATGAGCCACGTAGGTCATAGATTGTCATATAAGTCATGGCGGGGGGTTACACTGTACTTGGGGTGCAATGTTATACCATCTTCAGGGTGCACCGTTGCACCATTTTCGAGATAGCATCATTACACCATATTTGAACATTATTATACCGACTTTGAGGTGTCACTCCACCATCTAGTGTTTCGTTACTTTACAACATATGTCGAGATTCTATGGCACATCTTATGTTTCCACAAAGAGTTTGATTGCAAGGAGCAAGTGGCGGCAGATAGCGGTCACGTTGGTTGGTGACTGCATAAGAGGAAAAAGTTCGTCGGAATTTTGGTACAGAAATGACATTGGGCTTCAGCTCTTTCTTCTCTTGATCCTTTAAGCTCTGGTGTCGGTCCATGTATCCTGGGATATCACCCTGCAAATTAGAAAGGAATCTGAACCACTTCATCAGATGGACCGAAAAGGTTCCCTTGATCGGACAACATTATGTGGACATTTGAGTGTCTTAAAGAGGTCAGCATTGAGTGATCTTAGGTTCGTTGGATTTATCTTGTCGAAATGTTCAATTTGACCATAAGCTTGTCAGATTTGGAATCCGCTTGACTTTTTAATTGGGCACCAGCCATAAACTTGTCAAATTTGGAATCCGCTTGACTTTTTAATTGGGCACCAGAAACTTTCAATAATGGCATAACAACTCGAATTAGCCTTGATTTGACTCAGATCATTATGTTCGTCAGTTTGAGTGTAAGTTTACTGAAATCATAATTCTATATGATTTTAAAATGAAGTTTGAATCTTTATTGCTCAAAAAATTGTTTTATCTTCTAAAACATATGTATGCATGTATGTGTGTTTGTGTCAGTATTTGTCTGTCTCTGTGTGTGTGTGTGTGTGAACATATACAATTTTGGAACATATTAGTGAAGGATGTAACTAGATGTTGATGGACTGAGGATAGTTAAGGAAAAATTTATCTTTAACTCTTAAAAAATTGACTTTTACTTATTAGTATAAAAACTACATTATGGGCTCCAAAAATTTTTGCTTGGCATCCCTCGAAATTAATGAGTATTACGTAAAGTTCCATGTCAAATTTTTGGAAGATAAATTAAATTATATGAGTCACCGCCCAAAAATTTTACCCTCATTTTGTGAGAACTTCTTGATCTTTATGGCACTAGTTGCTCAGCATATAGTAGTACCATACCTAGGATTTAAGTTATGTATTAATAAAATTTATCGCTATAACATTATAGAGGATGGTAAGGGAAGTGATAACAAATCAGATAAAAATCTCATTATTTTATCATCCCAAATTTTCATGAATTCTAGTCTACTTAACAGAGAAGGTAGTTGACCTAACAAAACCAAATGATTCTTATTAGTAATCAAGAGTTGGTTCGTCCAAATGAACCTTGTAAGCATACAACAGAGAAGGTAGTTGACCTAACATAACAGAATGATTCTTATCAGTAATCAAAAGTTGGTTCGTCCGAATGAACCTTATAAACCTATAACAACGAATGTTTTCCTGAGAGGATAAATTTATGACGACCTTAATTTACAAAGAATTTTTGTGCTCTATCAGATATATCATATAAATCACAACTCAAAGAAGAACAAATAATTGAATAAAAGAGCTATAAATGTGATCATATTATAGAGGAGCCTAGAGCCAAACCGCCAAACCAGAAGACTCTGACTATAATCATTTTATTTATAGGGCATACTGGCCTAATCACACGAATGGAAGACTCGAGCCACATGTTTATTAATGCAGATCATTTTAAGTGTGAATGCAATATATTTAATGTTATGTTGACTTATATAAGTTTGAGTCAATCCTAAATTTGTCACCCTCGACATATGATTGCAAAGTTTGGATGAGATTTGCTTTAAACTTCAATTAATGAAATATTTTATTTGAATATTTTATAAATTTTATGACTTAAGAACTTAAATTTACGAATAAATTCATCCAATTAAAATATGAGATGAATATGCTCATCATCTGGGTTATAGATAACATTGAACCTTGAAAACTTTGACTCATTTATAGAGGATCAAATTTAAAATCTATATTAATTGAATTTATTCAAAATTTCTTTGAAGCTTAATTTTGAAAATAGAGTTCACCAATTGAGATTCACTTTCAACATGATCATCAAGGAGATTTTACTATTGGCTTCACTCATAACCCTAATTTCAATTGAAATTTTTAATTTAAATATCATTAGGATCTCAATCTTATCAATTTCAATCCTTATAAAGAGAAATGGATTGGTTGAATGGAGTCTTAATCTTATCAGTTCCAGTCTTCATCTAGAGAAGGATGAGATTATCCGATGTGGACTTACAACATAGACCTATAGACAAGGCAATGCATGCATAATTTAAAACTTTTAATTTGCTAATTTAAAAAGAGATTTTTGCATCGCTTTAAGAAGTTCATGTTTTTCAAAGTTTATTTAATTTTCAATTTATACTAATTCTAAGCTTGCACATCATTTTCAGAACAAATACTAAAACATTCGGTGCATGACCAAAGCATATTTGAGCATTTAATTTTTTTATAACATGTGCATTTTCCAATGAAATAATTTTAAATTTAATTTAAAAATTACATGCAGAGGATACTCAGACTGAATATTCAAGCTATAAATATATCAATCAGAGCACATGATGTGTTTGCCAAATTCATATATTCAGTAGTACTATAAACTTCTTTCGAGTTAACTTCATGATTTTTGAAGAACAATATTTTAATCAAAGATTACCTCATAAAGCATATGTAAGACTTTCAGAAATGCAAATTTAAGCGGGCACTTTAATACTTGCATAACCTCACTTTAAACTCTCTAAAGATCATCTTCTATCTATTAGCGGGTATGTTACAAATCTATTAGGGGTGTAAACGAACCGAACATGAGCAAATTGAGGTTATGTTTGTGTTCGGCTCGTTTGCATTAACATCTATTTGAAATAAACTCGTGTTTAAATTAGGCCCGCAATGTGTATGTTCGCGTTTGACTCAAAATTGTTTGATTTGTTCGTGAATAGCTCAAATTTGTTCATTTGTTTGCTCGATTTCAGCTTGAATTAAATCAAGCTTATATGGCAAGCCAATTTTTTGCAGAAACCATATGGGCTTTCCTTTTTCAAAAGTGCTCTAAGAGTGTAAGAAAAATTTTCTCTGGGACTAAACCAATTTAAGAGTAATGGGATTGAGAATGAGAATACGATGTTGTCTGCCTCCAACAAACGCCAATGTATTTACATGTCCAACACCCAGAAAAATCTTAGTGTGGGCCAAGAGTAGCTTCCCTTCATTTTTTTGTGCATTTATCAGCCAATACCTAAGTATTTATATATCTAACACTTAAAACTTACTTTAAACATTTATTATATATATATATATATAAGTACAGTGTAAGAAATTATATTAAAATAATATAAATAAATATTATTTTTATTTTTGTATTATTTCGAGCCAAAACAAGCTGAACATGAATGAACAAACATTGTTCATGTTCAGCTCATCTATAAATCGAGCCCAAAAAAAATATTTATGTTTGGCTCGTTTGCGTAATGAACGAATCGAACACCAACTATTTAACGAGTCGAACACGAGTTGTTTGTGAACAATGAGCTTTTCGGTGGCCATAAAACCTAGTGGCAATTAAGGCATTATAACTTCTTGTTTCACTCTTAATGTAATAAATTTGTTTATAACTAGTCAACTGGCCATTAATTTTGAGTGTTCAATAATGAGATGCTGCTCACACTTGTAGATGAGCTATCAGATCATATTTTTGCCTGTAAGAAAACTATTAAAGCATTGTAGATCACATGTTGTTTAATTACATGTTTAAATCAGGACCGCTACAATTCATCTAATGTAAAGAGTAACAGTCCAATTGTTCATTGAAAAATTATATCAATGATCATATGCAAATCATCAAATTCCATATAAGTCTTGCTTGTGCTTAATTTGACTCTTTTTAATCAATTTAATAGAGCTTATTTTAACACTTCTAACATTCAATTGAACTTTAATTCTATAATGTTGACTTGATAATTTTCAAGCCACCACATTTGTAAGCAAAAGAGCGCACCTTAGTTGCTATTTTTTTTAATTCTTTCATATAGAATTTCGACTGTCTTGACATTTTTTATATGCATTGGGGCTGTATCGAGAATTTGAGCATGTCCGCCACTCCAGAAAAGACGTGCATGATTAGAGTTAAAAGAAGTATGTGCATAAGCTTTTCTTGTCGTGCTAAAAAAATGAGCTCTTTTTTTTTTTTTTATTTACATGTTGTTTTATTTTACTTTTATTAATCAATCTATCGGTGACTCGTCAATCTGAATTTCGACAGCCAGTCGTACCTAGGAAATCCGGATGAAATATTTTCTCCAACTATAGAGAGAAAATGAGAGAGGGGATAGAGGGGGAGAGGTAGCATTGAGAGATGTCTATTGTGAGAGAGAGTGGTCGCCGGAGTTGGGAGGAGAGAGAGATGCCCAAGGGATGGGATGTAGATTTGCGTGGAGCTTTCGATTTTTAAAGGGGTTGGTGGGAAAAGGAGCTGCCTTGATTTGGGGTTGGATGAAGGTGGTTGTTGCTGGATAAAAACAATGGGAGAGTAAGCCCGGCACACCATAAAGCAGAAAGGGAAAGGATCTGTGGCACTGAAAACGTTGCTTGAGGCTGCGAAGGGCTGAAGAGTAAAGGAGCAACCGGTTGGGCTGTTGTGCAAGATCGATGTAGTAGGCTGCCTGTGGGTAAGATGAGGAGACAGAGAAAGGAAGATAAATGAGCAGGTGGTAGTCGGGTTGGCTGGATGGTGGACAGAGGAGCTGAGTTGCTGCTGTGCAGGTTCGGTTTGGAGCAAAAGAAGAAGAAAGCAGAATAGGAGGTAGAGGGAAAACAGAGATTGCGAGTTGGACTAAGTTGTAGCTGAGGAGAGGCACTGGGGGTCAAGGCAGGGGCTTCTCACGGCTCGCAGTCGCGAGTAGGAAGAGATGCAGCAGTGGCTGGAGGGCTCAAGGGGTTTCTTGAGCATCCGTAGAGGGAGCAAGGACAGGCGAAGCAGGCGGGGAGACAGGAAGAAGTTTTGAGGAGCGGGGCAGGAGCTGGGTTTGAGGAACGAGAGCGGCTGAATATGCCGTGGGGCATTTTTCTGCGTGCGAACCAAGCAAAGACTCGCGGCCAGAATTCTGCAAGATAGAATAATTAATAAATGATTATTTACTGTTGCTCGCATCAGAATTCCCACTACTCTATTAACATCTTAGTATTATATAATTATATATATA
>NW_018164870.1:42499-49884 GCF_001263595.1 Phalaenopsis equestris | reverse complement strand
ATTTCGAACATTTCGAACATTTCGAACATTACGAATTCGAACGATTCGAACGATTCGAACGATTCGAACGATTCGAACGATTCGAACAATTCGAACAATTCGAACAATTCGAACAATTCGAACAATTCGAACAATTCGAACAATTCGAACAATTCGAACAATTCGAACAAAAACGAACCGAACACGAACAGACTCTTCACGAACAATTTCGAACACGAGCCTATTTCAAACAAATTATATTTCAAACGAACCGAACACGAACATGAGTACTGTTCGTTCGTGTTCGGTTCGTTTACACCCCTATTCGTACCCATGAAACTACTGAAGCGCGGAACTCATTTGTAGGTTACAGGTAGTTTACAAAGAGGTTACAGGGGGGTTACAGAGGGGTATAACCCCGATATAACCCCCTTATACCCCCTGAATAACCCCTGGACGAACGCAGCGCTGCGTGCATCTTCTGTACGAAAATATACCGCAGAGATTATTGGAGTGAAACTGCGGAAGTTATTTGGAGGGTTATTGGGGAGTTATTGAGAGGTTGTTGGGGGTATTAACTCCAATTACACCGCAATAATCTCTCCATAACCTCTGCTATTTCACTCTATGTACCTCCTCAATAACCCCCAAATAATCCAGCAATAACCTTCGTGATTCCACTTCAATAACTCACTGCAATTACCCCTGCAATAACCCCTCAATAACCTTTGTTGTTCCACTTCAATAACCTTATGCATTAACCCCTACAATAACACCTTAATAACCCCTCAATAACCTCAAATAACCTCCGTGATTTCACTTCAACAACCCTTCAATAACCTCCGCAATGTTGCACACGTGGCAGCATATTCATGGAAGTCCGTGCAGAGTTGTGTTTGGACTCCGGATGTAAAATTCCCTTAAGGCTTTTTAATGCGAGAGAAAATAATTAGACATTGAGTCACCTCTCATCTATTAATCTTTTAAAAATTAAAATAGTGATATTTTTTATATGATATTAAATATTTGAGTGGGATAAATATAAGAAGTTAAATTCAAATGTTGGATATGTAAATACATACGAATTGGGTGGCATGTATGTAGGGGTGTAAATGAACCAAACACGAACGAAAAGAGCATGTGTTCGTGTTCGGTTTGTTTTAAATAAGTTTATGTTCGAAATTATTCGTGAAGTCGTTGTTCATGTTCGTTTCTTAACGAACGAGCCGAACACGAACTATTCACGAACGACGAGCTACTTTGACATCCCTAATATTAATATATATAAATAATATATTATATTAATTATATAACTTATATTATATAAATATATAATATATATATTAGCATATTACTAATATAGTATATTAATATATTATTATTAATTTATTATATATTATAATTTATAAAATTTAATTTTTTTATAATTTATAATTTATAATATATAGTTTATATCATAAAATTATAATTTATTTTATATTTCGAACAATAATGATTTAAACACGAACGAACGCATCACTGTTCGTGTTTGGTTCGTTTAACAAACCGAACGAAAAAAGTATGTTCACGTTCGTTTTGTTTACTTATCGAACGAATCGAGCATGAACTCATTGACAAACCGAAGACGAACTGTTCGAGAACAACGAGTTTTTTTGGCAGCCCTACATGTATGTAAATGCCTTCATAATTAATTGAAATTTCCAAATATCTGTCAATGCGAACAATTTTTTGCATCTCCATGGTTTGACTTATTCCTCTAGGAACTAGAATGGGACTTCACCAATTCTAATAAAACAATACACTTGCGCTAACATTATATTAAAATTTACGGATATTTATATCTATAATAAATCTTTTTTATCTATAAATTTTAGGGTTTGTCGTGGAGGCAATGACCCGAAGGGGTGGATATGTCGTGGAACCCGAATAATGATACTCCTCACTAGGAGAATTATACAAGACAACAACCTGAATAATGATACTCCTCACTAGGAGAATTATACAAGTGGAGTGCGTGTATGAATGAACACTCAAAATGCATCTCAAGCAAGTTATAGTGACTATGCAAGATGTCATGCAAGATATATAACACAAGATGTATTGTGGTTGCCTAGGGTATAGGATTCCACTAGAGAGAATTACATCTTACCCCAATAATGACTAGACATACATGCAAGTGACAAGAACATACAAGGTATAGTGCACCATGCAAGCAAGCAAACAAACAAACTCATGCACATGCACAATATACACTATACAAGTGATCGATTAACCGTGTCGTGATGGCCGGTCGGAGTATTTGAGCTGTCGGTCAGGCTGGGGTGACCGGTCAGGCCTAAGTGATCGGTCTACCGGGTGTGGGCGGACGGACGGACCAAAGTGGTCGGTCGACTGAGCTAGGGTGGCCAGTCAGATCAAGTGATCAGTGGGTCGGGCGGGTGTAAGTGCTATGCCAACTGTGCTAGGGCCGTCGAACGGACCTAAGTGTTATGTCGACCATGTTGAGGGGATATGTAGGACCTAAGTGATTGGTCGACTGGGCTGGGGCGGCCGGTAGGACAAATGTGTTATGTCGACAGGGTCGGGCGGTCGGTCAAGGCAAGGTGAAAGTGCAACATACTCCAAGCAAGACATATGGCCCAAGTGCAAGTGCAACATACTCCAAGCAAGACATATGGCCCAATTTGAAGCAAATGATCATGCTTGATAACAAGTCATAATAGCTTGGGCACCTAAGGTTTTAGCACTTGGATATGCACCATAGCTACCTTCTACTTTAGTGAGATGTGTAGGGAGTTTCACCTCCGGGTCTCCAAAAGGAAAACTCTCCACGATGTTGTGGAATGGATTAGCTACAAAACTTTTCCCATTTCATAACTCATAATTTTGCAAAGTGAGCTAGCTACAAAGTTTTTCTTACATTGCAAAATCTAAGCATCCCAAACTCTCCAAGGAATGTTGGGGAATGCCAAAGTAAGAAGAAGTTGGGATTCTAACCTGTTGGAATTTAGGCCTAAGGTTTGGAACAAGAAATCGCTCGGCTCCGCAAGGGGTTTGGCCACACATGTGATTCCTAACTTAGGGCTTCCTCTAGAAAATCAACGACCAATCCAAGGAAGTATGGCCGAGCCGACTAGTGTGACCGGTCAACTAGCCCCATGTGGGCGACCAAACCTACAGTGCCTAGCCTAAACTAATCCTAGGGATAGTTAAGCAGAAAGAACACAAGGGTTGAGGAGGTTATACATAGTCGGCTGGCCAACTCGCCTTGTGTGGGCAACCGGACCTACAATGCCTAGCCTAAACTAATCCTATGGCTAGTTAAGAAAGAATAACACAAGGGTTGAGGAGGTTATACTGTCACGGTGATTGTTTGATGTCCCACACCGTGTTCCAGATGAAGCTCTTCTGATGGTAAGAGAGAAGTCATTCGTGGCTCTTTACACTGTGATGATGTCATTGCCCATCGACGGTGAGGAGTTATGGCGAGGCTTTCTGCCGAAAGGAAATGAAAGCTGACAAAAGCTGACAAAACCATCAGCGACTCAAGTCGTCAACCGTAACAGAATGAGGAAGCGAGGTCGCTGGCAGCCCGGGTTACCTGTCACAAGGGAAGGAGGATGGTGAGGTTCGTCGATAGCACGAGAGAGATAGAGAGATAGAGAGAGAGAGAGAGAGAGAGTAAGCCTTTGGCTCACTTACAAGCTGGGATGACCTTTGAGTCAGCTGTCTCGAGAGTGTGGAAATTTTAGCATCCAACTTCTGGAAAGAGGTACTCAGGTTGCAAGAGACAGTCCTTAAGAGGAGCACTACATATCATCCCCAAATTGATGGGCAAACAGATGTGGTCAATAGAAATGTGGAGACATATCAGCATTGTTTTGTATATGATACATCGAAACTATGGGTCAAGTGGATTACATGGGCCGAATATTTGTATAATGCTTTGTATCACGCCGCAACACAAACCACCTTTTTTCAAGATATTGTATATGCGGTATCCACCTCGCTTAATACATTGTGGGCATAACACTACACTAGTATCCAACGTCGATCAATATTTTCAGCCTTAAGTTTACCCTAACCAACAGTTGATTAAGGCTCTGTTTGGCGCAACTGCAGCTGAGAGCTTCTCAGTTGCACCTGCGCTGCCCAGGAAGCTGCTGTAGGGAAGCAGTAACGGGGAAGCTGACTGTCTGTTTGGTGCACAACTGTGTGAAAACAACAGTGGGGCAACTGTTACTGGAAAAATGACCATTCTGTCCCTTTTTTGTAATATTGTGTTTAACAGAACAATGATTGTTATAAATTTAATAGTTTTGAAGCAAAAATTCACTTAAAAATAGTACAAAATTACATATATACGTCTTAATTCACAGTGAGTATCAAAAGTGCTAAAAAAAAGTCTAAAAATATTAAAAATTACTATTAATAACATAATTATATTATTTTTAACATTGAGGCGGTGTAGCTCCCATGCTAGATTTTCCTCGAGTGACGTTCCTCATTTTCGATCACCGTTGTATGGAGAATCCTCTGAATTGTCTGCCCAACAGAAAACATCACACTGTTCATTATGCTCCATGGAAATAATAATGAAAAAAATATTGGGTGAATAAATCATTATAAAAAAGTAGAATGATTTTCTTGGTGAACAAGTAATAATAAATTGCAAAAGGCGGTTTTGCGTTACTCTACGATTTGCTTAATAAGAATGAAAACTATTTTATGATTCATTTCTGTCATCATGGCAGTCATAGAAGACGATCATCTACAATTAAAGTAGCCAAGAAATGAAGGGAGGGAGTTGTGGCCTCAATTGTAAAAGAACCCAACACCTCATTATTACAAATTTTCAGCTTTTCCAAGGAGGCGAGTTGTCGAGGAAGAGTTTAGTTAAGCAAGGAAAGAAACAGTCATCCTGCTCCATCAAACCAATCCTCGGATACTTGTAATCCCTTAATATTTAGCACATCCAACGATGGAAACACATAAACCTTGTCATTCCCATGGAATTTACAATCAAGTCGCTTTGCCTTTGGCACGTCACAAAGGTACAACGACTTGAGGTTGGGAAGCTGCCCAAAAGGTGGAAGAGTTTCCCACTCCGAGCACCCGTTCAGACTGATGATTGGAGATCAGATCTGTATTGTACATCCATTTTGTAGGGAAGCTGCTCACTTCGAGCAAGAAGAATAATAGGCAGAACGCTTGGAGATGCCGAGATGGCGAGGGATCTGGAACACCGGGCGAATGCTAGGGCAAAGGGATTCCTTGCGTATGGGGGCAATTTGGCATATTTAGCCGGCGGAAGCTGGAGCCGCGGGGTCGATCCCACTGTCTGCTTTCCTCCCGCTTCAGCGTCCTTCTGCCGCGAAGCTGGGAGCTGAAAAAAGCGGCTCCAAACAGAGTCTAAATTCTTACCTAAATCCGACCTAAATTTTATTTTGGACAATGGTTAATATATAGGGGCATGCTTCTACTACTGGAGAGTTCATCGCACTTAACAACAACAATAACAACAACAACAACAACAACAAGGCATGCTTCTACCACTGGAGAGTTCATCGCACTTAACAACAACAACAACAACAACAACAACAACAACAACAACAAGGTTTTTTTAACTTAGCTTTGGGGCCAACAGCTAGATTAACAAGGCAGGACTCTCCAAGGGGTGGAATACTTGATCTACAACTGGATGAGGGCAGAAATCGAGTTCTAATCCGAGGAAAAGGTGTGACAACTATGGCGGGATTACTAATGATCTAATGCTTTGTTGCTTGCTCCACCCCCTGTAATAATTGAGACTACGGAGCCAAATAATGTTGACGGTTTCATTTTGGAACGAGTTGTTGGCTTGTTGCAACTCTAATTGAGAAATGAAATAATTAAGATTTACACAAATACAACAAAAATGTTATATTCTTAACATTTATATTTACGTAAATAGCACATAATTTTAAAAAAAATACTTCTAAATCATCAAATTTATATTTTTATAACTTAAAATGACACACAAATATTTAATCATGATTGTTATAACATAAATGTGCATTCCAGGATATGTAAAACTTCTAAATAAGTAGATTACACATGAGTCCTACTTATAAATTACAAATTTAAAACTAAAGCAAATTTTACTCTCATAATTACAAATTAAGCATCATACATAATAGACGATCAACAATAAGGCAAGCTTGCCCATTATGTTCTCACCAAAACTTTGTCGTTTTGCAAGTATTTCTTAACTCATAACTCATTTTTAAAGAAAATTGATATCATATTAAGATGGTGTCGGCACTATTTTTTTTTGGTGTGGGGTTTGTCGAGCAAGAAGAATAATAGGCGGAACGCTGGGACATGGCGAGACGGTGAGAGATCGGGAACACCAGGAGAATGCTAGGGCAGATGGATTCCTTGCGTACGGGGGCAATTTGGCATATTTAGCCAGCGGAAGCTGGAGCCGCGGGGTCGATCCCACTGTCTCCCATGAAACTACTGAAGCGCGGAACTCATTTGTAGGTTACAGGTAGTTTACAAAGAGGTTACAGGGGGGTTACAGAGGGGTATAACCCCGATATAACCCCCTTATACCCCCTGAATAACCCCTGGACGAACGCAGCGCTGCGTGCATCTTCTGTACGAAAATATACCGCAGAGATTATTGGAGTGAAACTGCGGAAGTTATTTGGAGGGTTATTGGGGAGTTATTGAGAGGTTATTGGGGGTATTAACTCCAATTACACCGCAATAATCTCTCCATAACCTCTGCTATTTCACTCTATGTACCTCCTCAATAACCCCCAAATAATCCAGCAATAACCTTCGTGATTCCACTTCAATAACTCACTGCAATTACCCCTGCAATAACCCCTCAATAACCTTTGTTGTTCCACTTCAATAACCTTATGCATTAACCCCTACAATAACACCTTAATAACCCCTCAATAACCTCAAATAACCTCCGTGATTTCACTTCAACAACCCTTCAATAACCTCCGCAATGTTGCACACGTGGCAGCATATTCATGGAAGTCCGTGCAGAGTTGTGTTTGGACTCCGGATGTAAAATTCCCTTGAGGCTTTTTAATGCGAGAGAAAATAATTAGGCATTGAGTCACCTCTCATCTATTAATCTTTTAAAAATTAAAATAGTGATATTTTTATATGATATTAAATATTTGAGTGGGATAAATATAAGAAGTTAAATTCAAATGTTGGATATGTAAATACATCCGAATTGGGTGGCATGTATGTAGGGGTGTAAATGAACCAAACACGAACGAAAAGAGTATGTGTTCGTGTTCGGTTTGTTTTAAATAAGTTCATGTTCGAAATTATTTGTGAAGTCGTTGTTCATGTTCGTTTTTAACGAACGAGCCGAACACGAACTATTCACGAAC
>NW_018164870.1:20556-42399 GCF_001263595.1 Phalaenopsis equestris | reverse complement strand
CCAAAAGTGAGGTCAACAGATGGCCATTCTTAATAACTCAACTCATATTTAGATTTGTTATACTGGTTTGACATAGCACTACACCGGTATCGATCAGCCGACGTCGATCAGCTTTTCCGGAATAGCTCTTTCCAGAAGTGGAGACGGACATGATATTAGTGATTTCAGCCACAAATTTATAGGGGTGGAACAAGCAACAAAGCATCACACCATTAGAAATCTGTCGTAGTAGTCACAGCTTTTCCTCGGATTAGAACTCGATTTCTGCCCCCATCCACTTGTAGATCAAGTATTCACTCCTTGGAGAGGTTCGATCAGCCGACGTCGATCAGCTTTTCCTGAATAGCTCTTTCCAGAAGTGGAGACGGACAGGATATTAGTGATTTCAGCCACAAATTTATAGGGGGTGGAGCAAGCAACAAAGCATCACACCATTAGACATCTGTCATAGTAGTCACAGCTTTTCCTCGGATTAGAACTCGATTTCTGCCCCCATCCACTTGTAGATCAAGTATTCCACTCCTTGGAGAGGTCTGCCTCAAAAAACAAATCTTAAAGATTTAATCTAGTTGTTGCCCCCAAAACTAAGTCAAAAAACCCTCTCTATTTTTTATTTTTATTATTTTTATTTTTAAGTGCGATGAGTGGAAGAAGCATGCCCCTGTATATTAACGATTGAACAAAATAAATTTTGGGTCGGATTTGGTTTAGAAATCATGAACCATTTAGGTTTTGGGCTGATTTTGGGTTGCCCCACCAACCCAAAATTGATCTGAATTCAACCCCCTAATCAAAAATCGACCCGAATAGTTATTCCACATTTGTTAAACGAGTTATCATGGTCGGTTGGTCACGTTCAGGTTGGACATTCTGACCCGCTTAATATGCAGGCACAGTTTGGGTCAAACAATTTCGAGTCGGATCAATCTCGGGTTAAACCCGAACTAGACTCGTAAACACAATTTAACTCCCCTATAAACAATATAACTTTAATTATCTTATATAATATAAGATACCCCCCACTCTCTATATATAAAAACTATTCTAGAATTAGCATCTCTTTTCATCTCGCAGAAAAAGACATTTAAAAATTATCGTTGACAACGATAATTTAAAATAATTTTATTGAATTATATGCATATATGTCATGTCACCTATGCATGAAAAGTTGTATTCCACTTTTTAAAAGTAAATTTATAGTGGTATATTTTTTGTGATTTGAAAGACTTGGGTGCATGTATAAATGTAGAAAAGCAAAGTTTGCGTGTTAGATATTTAAATATATAAAAAGTTGGGTGGTATGTTATGCCGTGTTTGTTGGATATATAGGATAAACTTACAAGATTGTGTCAATATGAGTATTGTTTTGATGCATACTATTTTTAATCATTGTTCTACTTACTCTCTTAAGGTGAAATAATGCAATTTTTTCACCCATATCATTCATTGTAATCAATTCTCTAATTGATGTTATAATTTTAAATGCTTAATCTACTTCTGCCAAAAAATGATAGTTTTGTTATTTGAAGGGAAGAAATGCAGAAGATCGAAGTGAAGCCATGATGGAAGAAAGGGACAAAGATTACATTTAAAAACATAATAGAATAGAATATTATAAAATATTACTTACTACTAATGCTTCAATACAAAAAAAAAAAAAAAAAAAACTATCCTTACAAGCAAACAAAAATCTAATATAATTTTTTAAGTTAATGGTTGCTCATAATCTAATGCATTATTTAACTTGAAACTTCAAACTAATGAAATTAAGCTAATATAGCTTCAGTTATTCTGTTATCATATCAAAATCAAGTTTCTTCTGAATCTTATATCTCGTTCAACAAACTTTTCTAACATGACAACCGGTCACTCAGTCTTCGAGAACTACAAGTTATAAGGCACAAAGTAATTGTAGTTCCCATGCAAAAACCGTCAGCATCCAAAATAGTACTTTTTTTTTGTTTAATCAACATAATGTTTTTGCATTAACAACTACAACAAATTTTTCTTAAATAAGCGAGTAGTTGCAACACCCCTTTGTTTGGGAGTAGGAAGAAGAATGATTGCTCTGTTGTTAAATTGACACATTTTATGATGAACATGTGAAAACATTCAACACTACTAGCATCAACTTATAATATTGTTTCTTTCTCAATGTCAAAAAATTATTTTAGTTTAGTGAACAAAATAAATACTTTGAGATTGCATATAACATAGTCCAAAATGTCATGAGGTAAATGGTATAATAAGATTTGTGTTGCACACAAAAATATGAAAATTTTATGTGGCATACCGATAAATTATATGCTTTTCAAGCTGAATGTTTGCTTCATAAATTTTCTATCTTCTGTGATATGTACGTTTTTTTTTTCAAAAGTAAATGAATATATAAAAAAATTATTTTTAATCATGGTTGTACTTACTCTCTTAAGGTAAAATAATGCAACTTTTGCACCCATATCCTTCATTGTAATCAATTCTCTAACTGATGTTATAATTTTAAAAGCTTAATCTACTTCTGCCAAAAAATGATAGTTTTGTTATTTGAAGGGAAGAAATGCAGAAGATCGAAGTGAAGCCATGATGGAAGAAAGGGACTAAGATTACATTTAAAAACATAATAGAATAGAATATTATAAAATATTACTAATGCTTCAATACAAAAAAAAAAAAAAAAAAAAAACTCTTAAATAATTTTTTAAGTTAATGGTTGCTCATAATCTAACGCACTATTTAACTTGAAACTTCAAACTAATGAAATTAAGCTAATATAGCTTCAGTTATTCTGTTATCATAGCAAAATCAAGTTTCTTCTTAATCTTATATCTCGTTCAACAAGCTTTTCTAACATGACAATCAGTCACTCAGTCTACGAGAACTACAAGTTATAATGCACAAAGTAATTGCAGTTCCCATGCAAAAGCCGTCAGCATCGAAAATAGTATTTTTTTTGTTTAATCAACATAATGTTTTTGCATTAATAACTACAACATATTTTTCTTAAATAAGCGAGTAGTTGCAACACCCCTTTGAATGATTATTTTGTTGTTAAATTGACACATTTTATGATGAACATGTGAAAACATCCAACACTACTAGCATCAACTTATAATATTGTTTCTTTCTCAATGTCAAAAAATTATTTTAGTTTAGTGAACAAAATCAATACTTTGAGATTGCATATAACAAGTTCAAAATGTCATGAGGTAAATGATATAGTAAGATTTATGTGTTGCACACAAAAATATGAAAATTTTATGTGGTATACCGATAAAATATATGCTTTTCAAGCTGAATGTTTGCTTCATAATTTTCCATCTTATGTGACATGTACATTTTTTTTTTCAAAAGTAAATGAATATATAAAAAAAGTACATTTTATTCCATAAGAAAAAGGTTATGGATAAGTGATTTTATTATTATTATTTCTAATTTCTACAAGGCCTAAGACCTTTTTTTTTAAAAAAAATCAATATGACTTCTATTGAAAGCAATGATCAAATTTAAAGACTAAAAGATACCAAAAATATCATTTTTTAAAGAATTAGAAAATTTTTATATTTTTTGGGGATGGGTGACTTTTCAAATCAAGCAAGGGTTTTATATAAGTCGCATTAACGTATTTGCTGAGTGCTTCTTTTTTTTAATTAAAAGATTTTGATTTCAAAGCCTTTCACGATTAAATTTGCTCAAATGTCTAAAAGAATGTAACGACTCTCAATATATAGTGATACTTTCAATAAACCTTTCCAAAAATCGATTTATTTGTTATAATATAATAATTAATTTTTTTGACTATATGTTTAATGTTTATTATAATCTATTTAATAAAAATAAGAGAGGTTGTTTAATTATTTTATAACATAATTGCTTTAATGTAAATATTTTAATAAGCTCATTTGATTGTTTCCATATATGGAAAGTAGAGGGGTTTATCAAAAGCATAAAATTGATAAATAATTTAAATGATTTATTGAGGGGTATATTCGGTAGTTTCCTCCCGCGCTTCTGCTCCATTCTCCGGGCAGTGGTGCGAAAAGCTGATGGTTGGAGCTTGGCGAACGATCAGATCATTCGCACGAGATGCTCTTCTGAAACCCAGACAATAAACCCTAGGCGGGAGGAAGTTTTCCAACCTGCCGATGTAAGCGCTCGTATTTCTCTTCCCTTTTCTTCATCCGATCGAATGCGATGCTCTGATGTTGCTAACAATGCCATTTATTCCATTCCTCCCCCCCTCTTGTTTTAGCTTAATACTATCTTTCTAGATCTGTTTCGATTGTCATCTTGCAATGCGCTGATGCTTTTGGTGTATTGTTCATTGATCGTGGCTTTGACGCCGATGAATCTAATGCTAAGGCTCTCTTATTAATGGTTTTTTGGATCTATAAACTTTTTTTTTAGGATTAAATGTTTTTTTTCCTTCTTTCGAGATTTGATATTCATTTCTGAGCTTCGTGACCCGTAGTTCTCAGTCGAGCTTTAGCAAGGTTGATTCAGTTTTGGCGATTCAATATATGTTTAAGTGACTTTCTGTTACGATCATTATGCCCAATAGCAGATTATGAATTCTTTGACGATGTGTATTCGGTCTGAGGTTGCTGTTTTATTTAAAAAGGAATGCGATAGTTTAATTTCTTCATATTTTCTTCGTACTTATATATTGTGGATGCCAAATGATCATGTCCATGACGTGTCTGTGCTGTTATCCTTAATGAAATTCCTTTGAACGTGAAAATTACATTTAGAAACATTGTTATGAGGAATTTATTTGTAAGATACAGAAATCATTTTTGAATGCGAAGACATGCTTGCACATTTATGACATTTATTCATTGATTTTTTTTTTTGTTTATTTTTTGTTTTGTGAAGGTAATTTTGTTGTTCATTTGTTTCTATCGATTGAAGTTGAAACTGTATTGCAAGGGTTACTGATTAACATGTTATATTATGAATCTGCTTTGCTAGATAAGAAAGAAAGTTGTTTATTAGTCATTTTTCTGGTTTCATTAGATTATTTGGCCAATGATTATTAAAAGTAGTTTCCCCCTTAATATTTGAAATGACTGATTTAACTACAAAATTATTGATTTAACTACTAGATTATTTCTATCCAGAGTTTGGATAGCTTAAAAAACACGTAGGAAGTTCGAGAGGTGTGCACATTTTTATGTTGGAATTTTTATTGATATACCATTAGA
The DNA here is from genome assembly GCF_001263595.1 of Phalaenopsis equestris. Lineage (NCBI taxonomy): Eukaryota > Viridiplantae > Streptophyta > Magnoliopsida > Asparagales > Orchidaceae > Phalaenopsis > Phalaenopsis equestris. Next base: position 37,198 of record NW_018164870.1, on the reverse strand, counting down.
ATCCAGTTAAACCACTAAATTTAAATTCAAAAGATAAAGAGAAATTAGGAAATGATTGGTATTCCTAGATCTATCCTACAATTATGAATTTCTTTTCGCAGGATTGCTATTGTCTATAACTCCTTAGTGATTCATACCAATGTCATACAAATGAATTATGTTGGATCTAGATCTTCCATGGTGATGTATCTTACTACAAGACTTACAAGGTTCCAACAGAGCAAAAAATAGAGAGAAAACAAAAGCCTAGAGAGACAAACTTTGAGTATTTTATTGCAAAATGAAATTCTTTCAATGACTTTCTATCCCCCAAAAATTGTTATTTGACCTATTATTTATAGGGGTTTTGATTGTTATATGATAAGACACAATTTGAACTCGTAAAGATAAATATATATATACGAGTCACTGATAAGGTAAATAAGGTTGCTAGCTTTCTAAGATGGATGCTAACCTTTTGATGAAATCATTAGTTTGGTACATGCATGGGCAAGTAGACTAGGCAAGTGGCTTAGCAAATTGCAACGAGTGCTCTCTTTTATTGGGCAAGTAACCCCTTGAATTGGGATGAGCGCATATTAACTATGGTTTATGGCAAGTGCATTTTTGTCAGGTGAATGCGTCATTGCTTTTAACAAGCGCATCTTAACTTTCGACAAATCTCGGTCTTTAGTGGATGTAGCTTGGTATTTTATGAGGGTACCTTGACATTTGGTTTGTGCACTCTATCCTTTGATGAGTGCATCTTGGGTGCCTTTAATGAGTATACATTATTCTTTGATGAATGAACATTGACTTTGATGAGTGCGCCTTAATATTTTATGAGTTGCTTTTGATGAATGAACTTATATCTTTCCTCGCCTCATGGTAGTTTTAATCAAAAGATATGAACTGCTCAAGTTTGCCATGCACTTTTATAGAAAAAATAGGTTGCAAAAAATAATATTCATGCACCATCATTTTATTTGATATATTAACCAAGTTAGGTCCAAACTCCAAATTGATTTGCAAGTTCTCAGGTGTTTTGGTGCCATAACAACATGTTATGCTCAACAACCATCATAAACCATTAGTTTTATATAGAGGTATAAGAAGTGAGATTACAATAATGGAACTAAAACTTATAAATTCATTCTTAGATGCATACAGACAACCTTTAAAACAAACAGATCAAGAAGCACATATTTGACCAAAACCTTTTCAAAATTATTTTGGCTCACGCCAAGCATCAAGAGACAAAGGAATATAGATGTTTATGTGTGTATTCTATTTACACCATTGATCATAACCTTAAAGAGTTCATTGTTTGAATATGTGAGTAAACAACTATGTAAAATATGACTGGAACTTGGTGCGAATTTAATATCCGTTTTGTTTTCATTTAGTGTGCATTCTGTTTTCATTTTGATCCACCACACTTAGTGAAAAACATCAAAGTGGAGGATCAATAATCCAATAGGATCCTAAAATGTTTTTAGAAGACTTCTTTCTCTTTCAGAGTATTTACTAAAAATGAAATATAAGTTGAAATGCTTTAATACTTTCCAGTAATCTCCAAAAAAGTTCAAATACTTCAAATACACTTATAAAAAAGTTCAAATACACTTATAATAAAAAACACTAGTTAGGCTATTAAAATCAGGCTTCAAAATTCAATAACAAGATTTTGGGTATGCCAAAACTATAGATAACTAGAAAAATGACAAACTAAAATCTCCGTACTCCTTGTTCCAGGGATGACAAAATTTTATGTTACATATTACATTACAATTAAAGTTAATTATAAGCACAAAATCCTGTATCATTACTCATGTAAATACACTGAAGCTTTCATAGACTTTGAAATGACAAGAAAAAAGAAGATGGAACGAAATTTTCGAAGGAACAAGAGCACCAAATTAAACTTCTTTTGTGTATATAAAACTCCCATCTTCTAGAAAATTAGTAGTGAAATTTTACATCAATCTCATTACAAAATACCAAAAAAGTATAATGCTAACAATATCATCTAGTTTCAAAATACACTAAGCAAGAGGCAAAGATTTGTGATGTTGCCTAATCTAAGAAATTGAATCAAGAAGGATGAAATCTCCACTAGAAGATGCCGTAAACTTTTAAAGGGCGTTTTGTAAAGGAAAAGTTTGAGCTAATTATTGTTGTGTTGCTAACTCCAAAGAGAAATAAACACTCCAACATTAAGCAAAAGCATCACACTCAATATTCACATTACACGACAAAACAGAATCTATAAAATCTAGAATGCATGTGGATATAAATTGAAACCGAGCAATCATAGCCAACAATAACACTCGACCACACACTTCACAAAAACCAAAAATTACATACATACATACATATTTTTAATAACACCCACAAATAATTTTTTGGTGTTTTGAATATTTTTATAAAAATTATCACCTCCACTAGGTGTTGCTCACCACTGACTGTCTTTGACTTCTTTTGTCATCACCAGAAGCCATCAGTTGTTTTATCTACCATTGCCCAAAAAAAAAAAAAATCCCAATTAGCTCTTAAAGCATAACAAAATAAAATTCATTCATCCATACTCTCTACATTTATCATTCTTTCTAAGCTTTGTTTTGAAAAAAACATGAATATGTTGATCAATGAAATTGAGTTAAGTACATTGTACTAAGTTAAATTTTAAGTTTTCCCAAACTAAAATTTATGTTTCATATAAATCTTAAATTACTTAAGATGAATCTTCTTAATGTGATGATATAATTAAATGGTCTTTCATGACTGAAAATTTCTTATAATTTGATAATTTGCGATTTGAAATTCAGTTAAATGAGATAATGTTTGAATAATTAAATATTTTAGTGAAAGATTATGATCAACATATGATCAACATTGATTGAGAAACTGATTGAGAAACCATTGAAAATTTTGCATTCTTAGTTATGTAAGTAAAAGCTTTATAGTAAGTTGTGTTTGTAGCATTGTTGGAGATAAAACTTGATTTTTCTAGGCCAAAATAATGTCGAGGAAGAGTTTTGTGACAATTTAACATGCATAACCTTCATCAAAAGTAGCACGAGAAAGCTAGGTAAAGCCAATCAAAGGTATATAGCTTCCCAAGAAATTGATGCACTAGACATGTAATTCTTGAGATATAATGTTGAACTCTTTCAAGAGATAAAATCATATAGTTTACCTTAGCATTGATTGATTGCATAGGTTTTTATTTCAAACTTATATTTTCAGTATATGAAAATAATTTAAGATTAAAAAAAATGAAAATTGAAATGTCAAAACAAAAATTCAATTACTTGATATTGACAAAGTTAAGTAATTAAACACATGCTATTTAACATTGATGGTTGAGATTGTTTGATCAATTTTCTTTGTGTTGAAGAATGAGAAAAGAAGGTGGTTGTCGTTGCTAACTATACTATTACTACTGTTTTGAATGTTGACAAATATTACTTCATAACTCAGAAGTATTAAATAGCAAATAATCTAAGATAAAGTGATACTTTTGCCTAATAACTCTAGGATTTAGTTGGCAATAGAGTGAGATATAAATAGCAAATAATTTTTATAGTTAACGATGAGCAATTAAAATGGAAAAATACCTCATAAGTATTACACTAAAACAATGTCATGGAGATTTAAATTAAAATTTATAAATTGCAATTATGTTATTTGGATTATTTGAATCATAGTGTTGGCTAGTAAAAATGTTGTTGATAGACTAGTTGAGATTGAGAGAACAAAAAAGGAAAGTCAAAATATTTGTGTGACAAAATTATAAAGGAAAAATTGAGGAATGATTATATTACAGGTTGTGGAAGTAGCATCAATTGAAGCTAAGGTATTGAAAAATAGACTTTCGATGGTTTGAACATGTATGATGTATAGTAGAAAATTCACCTATTAGTTAAATAAACTTAGTGTTGAAAGATAAGGGAAAAGGGTTCAAAGATAAGGGAAAAGGTTTAAAACCACGATAATGTGGATTGTCCAAAAGGTTATGTGGATTCAAAAAATCAACTTCAATTAGTTAGAATAAAGGTAGTTATTATGATTTTTGGTGTAGTGGCAACCTTCTTTTAAAATTTTTATTTTTGTTTTGTATTCTTCAAAATGTTTTTCTCTTAATGCATCCTAAATTTATATGCATTATTTTTTAACCAAATAATGTCAGTCTTAAGTTTTGTAAATTAAGTCGTTTTATTTTATCGTAGAATTAGATCAAGATAGACAAAATTTCCTGTGCAACTTATGTGTGAGAGTAGCATCAAGCCTCTTGTTAGTTCCAAATTTCAAAGTTCTTAATATTGATGAGATATTTATTGTAAATTTAATGCAACCTGTATACTTGATGCCAATGAACTCTATCATGAGCTTTCCATTTGTCATGTGAAAAATGGGGAAACATGCATAGTTAGTGCAGCTAGTTGCTTGATTGCAAGATATTGAATATGGTAGACCATAGATGAATAAGATTGTGCCATATGGTGTTTGCTGAAAATATTTTAATGAAAGACTGCATAAGTTATATTATTCAAAAACTTATTGTGCTTTCATAACTAATTGATCTTAGTATTATTTTCCTTGATTTTCTTGCAATGCCAAGTTATGCAACTAGTAGTGTCATGGGAAAACTAATTTTCAATAAACTATTGATTTGTTTGCTTTATATGTTTTTAGCATTTACTGAACTTGTAATACAAAAATATCATTTTTAGTTTCATATTTTAGCTTTTTATGTGGCTGTATGAATTTGCTTATTGATATTTGCCAAGAACCATGCAACTATGTTTATTTTTTCAATTAAATTCTCTCTAAAATTTTCATTTATCGACTATTATCATACATGAGATTGATTTTATACTAAAGAAATCCTTGATGGAAGACATTGTCAACTATGAAGCTTGTATGCATGTAAACATGTGAGAAGATAAGGGGCTATTAGATATAAAAGAAACTGGCATGAAATTTATGCTATTATTATAATAGTTTTTCTCTATGTAAATTTGCGCTAGCTTTCAGTTATAATGCTAATATTTTTCTTCATGATATTGTTCTTCCCAATCCAGCCACTACGTGCAACTACATTTGGTGAAATGATCGATAGGAGTGCATCACCTCTAGTTAAATATAATCCTGGTGTACAGACAACAAATTCTTCGTTGGATGCTGAAAACTCTAATTGGAATTACTTGAAGAGAACATCCTTTTTTGAAACCGGCGCTTCAACTTTGAATCATTTGATGCCAATAATTAATCATCTTGATATTGATGCATTGAGCAATTTATCAAACTCTCTGTGTCCTGCTGCAAAAATTGGAGGTGTGGAGTATTTCTTGCCTTCCGGGGTAATTTACGGTACCTATGTTCTACAATAATGTCACATGTAATGCCTGAAGTCTATGCGTCTGAAGCTTTTTTAAAATATAGATTGGATATTCATTATCAAATACTCAAGGAGAACAAACCAATTTTGCAAATAAGGTTGAATCTGAAGAACCTGCATAAGTATGTGAAGTATGTTCATATTTACAGCTCTATTTTTTAATTATTGTTTTGCTATGTGCACAAGTAACATCGATCGTAAGTTGATTCCCATCTATATCATAAGTATATTTCATTTTGATTCTTTGTGAAATATGTTATGTTTGTTCCATTTCATTTTTGAGAATTGGCTTTCCTTTGGTATCTTGATCAAGCTACAGTCAAAATATTGCTCTAATGTCGCGCAACAATCCGAAGCAAACATGGCAACAAAAATTGCTAGAGCTCCAAAAGTGCTTAGTAGTCGGGTAAGAAAATTTTTCTTATTCTTTGGGAGTTTGTTACAATTTTATTATTTTCTCATATAAAATTGTTCATTTTCTCCGCAACAATAATGCATATAGCCTTGTACCGTAGCTATTATTGGAGCAGTATAAGCTAACCTTTGTCTCATTTCTCTCCTAAGTTGCTTTGTAAATTTGCTAGAAGTTTACTTATGGCAGATATATAGAGCTAAAGTAGCTGAAGCAATTAAAGCATTGAAAAATGCACTACCATACGCTGAAACGGTATGTTTACTCTGTTCTGTAGTTTCAATTAATATATATAAATAAATGTTGAATGTTTTGTAGTTCACAATTAATTTCTTTGTAAATATAAAAAAAAATTTGATAAGCTGATCAAACTCAAATATGACTGGGGTCTGCTATCTAGCCCCAAATTTTCTCAGTTAAAAAATTTTTAAAAAAATCTTATTAGGTTGTACTCAATAGAATTTTGTTATAAACTAGAGGAACAAGTGTCTAAAAATTGTTTCATTTGATTATCTGTGTCATGCAAACTACTGAAATTTATGCAATTTAAATGACTTGAAAGACTTGTTTCTCAAAATTATTTCTTTCATTGTTGACTTTTTTCCTTTCTATATTTACTGTACTGTTTATGCATTCTAATTTTTTTTCTGTTTGTTTCTTCTTATTTTTAGGGTAATCAGGCATCTATTCTTGATAATGTCATCGATTATATTAAGTTTCTGAAACTTCGGCTAAATGTAAGTGACAACTTATGCTCTTGTAATTGAAAGCAATCTTACATTAATCATATTTCAATTTTGATATATTTTATTGCTAAATAGTTTGTCGAAATGATTGTTGATACCAAAATTAAAACAAACGACAATAACTAAACCAATATTGTTACTGAAAAAGCCAATAGGCGATTACAAGCAACACGAAAATTGAAAAAAAAAATAATTGACACGACACACACAAACGCCCATTATGGGGTTGATCCAGTAATGGTGGTGGTTGGTTACGGCTGGGTAAGGTGGCGGCATGGTAGGGAATGTGGAGCAGCGGGTTGTACAGTAGGGAAGCAGTAGATATTTGTTGTCTGGGATGGCAACATGTGGATAGGTGGGTTGTACAACGGAGAAATAGCTATAAGAAGCGGTTTTGGGCAGCTAGAACAATAGCTAGGCGGCGGGGAGGGGGTTCTGAGTTGCTGGGAAAGAGGATATGTGGTAGGGAGGTGGTGCAAGAAGGTTGGGACATTGGCTAGATGGCAAGGAAGTGGTTTGAAATGGTTGGAAGACCAGCGAGTCGGTTGGAAAGGTGGATTACAAAAAACAGTCAAAGGAGGGTTATTTCCAGGTTGCTATAGCAAGTATGGTGAAAATGGTAATGAAGGGAAGGACGAGGAAGGAAATGTCGATGATAGTCACCATCTCAAAGCGAGATACAGCCGAAGCACTCGTCCTTGGATACAATCTTAGAAGGGAACACATGAGATGTTGAAGGCAGTCCCGACAGAAACACACACAATATTTACCTAGCACAGGAAGAAATAACATATATTATGCTAGGCTAACCAAGGAGTAGCCCTTGGTTTGCTTGAACAAGGCTGTCCCAGATTGCACATAGTGTGATCCCTTGTGAACAGTTGCCCACGTCAATTGTCATAAAACTTGTTCAAAAGCACTTGGTTATGCTTGTGTCTGAGAATGATAGTTTGTTTGTTATTTGGTATTTCATAATGGCTCTAAAGTGAGGCCCATATGCATGGGAGATGGGCCTACTACTAGAGCTCAATCCAAGAGAGCTTCCACAAATCCAAGAGGTCGAATTATAAGAAGCCAAGATGAAAGGAATGCTTGAAGGCTAAATAAAGGACATTTTCTTATTTGAAACTATTTTTTAAATAATATGTGTATTTTATATGATTGTGTCACATGTGTAAATTAATGTGTTGTATGGGTGGGTATCTATGGTTCTATTTGTGTTTATGTATTATAATTAATTGTAAGGAGTCGAAATGAGTTAATATAATTAATTAATTAATTAAGTATTTTAATTAATTGATTGATTTTAGGCTTAAGGGGCCTCCCATGTGAGTAGAAGGGAGTTGGAGTGGTGGTTTCAAGATTAACTAGGTCAAAATCTAAGGTTCTAGTTGTTTCCTCGTCTTCTTAAATGCTTCATTTTAGTGGCGGTTTTATGTGTTTAAAAACCCTATTTTCTACTGTATGGAGGAGCTTTTATTTGTGATGAATTGAGGAAAGAAATTTATTTGCTATTGGTGGCTGACCAAGCCTAAGAGAGTTTGGTTATTCTCTTAGAACCCTACTTTAGTTAGTAGGTCTTCTATTTTGTCATTTAAATTTTATGATTTGAGTTTTTTTATGGGAATTTTTATGTGAAGTGTTCTTGGTATTTTATTTTACTCGATAAAATTAAAATCCATAAGTTTCTTACCCAATTTCCTATCTAAATCCCAAGTGCAAGGGTGGTCGTCCAACTAGGTTTCCCAAAACTAGTCCGATTAGGGCTTGCATTTGACAAACCTAACCTCTACCAAAAAAACAAAAAAAAAAAGAAAAACCAAAATCTATAGATAATTAGCTCCCGTAATTGTCTTCAATATCCTTGAGTTAGTAAATTCTTCAATATCTTCTTCAGTTTAAACTACCAAAACATATCAAAATTCTTCCAAATTTTACTTATTTAAAATGAAACTTCTCCAAATATAGCCTTACTCTCCTAAGCATTTTAGGGGACCCCCACATCTTATAATTGGTCACTTCAGTGATCTAACCCACCACCCACATCAGTTTGATTTGAAATGCTTATAAAAGTTAAATTAGAGAAGTAAATATTGTCACTTATTTCTAAAGAATTTACTCTAGAATACCTGAATGTTATTTAAACCTTGCTAGTATCAATGTAGAGAGGAAGATGACGACATTACTGATTAAGAGACACTTTTCATCTTTGCATCAAATAGTTTGGTTTGCTTGTTATCATAAATTTATTGACATTATAATGCGTGTCTCTTTAAGAACGTTTATTTTATGAGGACTACTTCAAAATTAAAAGAATTTAATGTCCTAGAAAACTCAAGCATGCGTTACTGAATCTCATTAGAATGCATTCCCTAGAAATATATCTACAGTCTCCACTTTTTATTTTTGATAACTTGTTTTCCTGGTAATTATTTTTTGTCTCTCTACAAGTATGTCTAACACTAATCAATGATCCTTCTTATAACTTCAATGAAATTAACATACCTTTAACACCGTTTTCTTAATGAATATTAATTCAATTTATATGGTACTCAATTATATACCTGTCAACAATATATGAGGATCCTCTCTCTATTTTATTTATTTTCATTAATTGACTTGAAAAAGAAAAGTTAACTCTAGATTTAATCTTTAAAGTATGAAATAAAATTGTTACTTCTAATTGGACATAAATATTCAAAGTTGATATACAATTACTTTATCCTGTAGTTACATTGTATGGATTATTAATTTGATTCCTCTATAATTTGCCTCATGTAGAACTTTTCTTGTCCTAATTATTGATATCAAATGCTCTATCTTCGATTATTGGACATTCTCTTAATCTTTGAAATTTTATTGAATGGATTTCTTGACCAAACAGAACATTTTAGTACCCCTCATAAGGTATTACATATATTCCTAAAAAAGAAATATTCCAAATATCAAACTGGTTGCTATTCTAGTGAAGCATACATTAAATTCTAATGCAATATGCTTTTAACTTGGTTTTGTTATTTTATGGTATGCTGCTGTCTTTGTCAGTGGAGGTTAGTTACCAGTTATATTCAGTAAGCATGGTAGGAAAAACAAGTGATGATTGGCTTCTAATAGTCTTTCATAAGCATGTTACACACCGTTCTTCCAATATTTTTTATTTTATTTTATTTTTGCAAATAATTTGTTTTTCACTGTATGATGTTGAGTGTTACCTACCTGAACGTTTGGGTTCTAATCATATCTGACTTGTTTAATGAACGAGCTTGTGTTTCATGTTGTAATATGGTTGATTTGCTTAGAGAACAAGCTGAGCTCAATCCAATTATCAAGCGAAAAGTAAGCTATTAGCATATAACAAATATATCTATAATCTTAATCTACATAGTAAATTTAATCGAGCTGTTTCTCTTAACTAATTAAATATAGCCAGAAATTTGTATTTTATATTAAAATTCATGTACCTTTTTTTGTTATTTCTTATCCTATTTGTACACGTTTTCAACCAAGAACATAGAAAAGGATGTTTTTTAATTAGGTGGAAGAGAAATAACTATTTCAAGCATCATTTAGCTTTCATCTGAATTGTTTTCCCTTTGTTGTTATTGTTCCTTTGCTTCAATTCTAATTCAGGGCAAATGGCAGGTATTGAGCCAAACCAGATTGACCGGTGAACCCTCAGCTCATTCCTTCGTTTATATTGAGGTGCTTTATTTCTTAGTTCCCATTTATAATTATTAGTATTTGTATAACATACTTTTATGACTTTGTTCTGCTATTTTACTATTAAATATTATATCAAAATCACTTTACATTTATCAGCTAGTACTTTTTCTTTGTACAATATGCTTTTTTGGCTTTGTTTTGCTGCCTTACTAAAGTATTGTATTACTCTTAACATTTATGAAGACATTATATCACTGAAAATTCTTTAGCCAGCGCTTTATTTATTTCCTACCTAAAGAATAATTCGGCCTTTTTGTTTATGAATCATTCTGCTCGACATATGGAACATTTTTGTTGTATCTATAGCATGCTCTTGTATGAAGCTATATTCCATTTATTCTTGAACATGAGATCATGCCATAACCTAATTATTATGATTTTGTTATCCCTATGGGGCATTCATTGCGGATAGAAAGCATGTTTTGAATCATGATAATTTTGTTTTAATCTCTTCTGGTATTAACATAAAATAATTCTATTTTTTGGAGGCTGAGTGGAGCTTTCTAGAGTGCAAAATACAAGATTGATCTCTAACTCCATTCAACCAAATGATGGATTTAAGCAGATTTTATTTGTTTTTAGGCATATTTTTTAACTTGTAGCAACTTAATAAGCCCAAAGTGACATTACAAGCATTAATTGCTTATTTTTTTTACTGGTCTTCAAAATCATCACCATGTAGACTTGGTGTCATTGAAGGATTATGCACAAACTCTTTTGATTAATTGTATTGTATAATCTTCGTCAGTGAAACATCTAATCTCATAAAAAAATGGTTGTATTTTATTATATATTTTTTAATATTTTCTACAGATGTGAGAATTTTTAAGAATGAAGAGTCTTTTTATGTAGGGCTTCGGTCACTACTTACTCCATCCTCAGACATACCATCAGGCACTTGAGGAAATGGTTGGGAATCTTCTGAAGTCAAACCCACAGGTGGCCAATGAGCTGCTTGAATACAAGGGCCTAGCCATTGCGCCTATGGATTTTGCATACATTGTTCCTCAAAATAGCTTGAACCCATGCTCCAGTTTATGGTAGTAATGATCAATTTTTACTTGACAATAATATTTTCGTAAATGACATTTCTTAGCCATATATTAATATACCTTACTTTTAGACTACAACATCACCTGAAACACACTTTTTGTGTTGCCGTAGCATTCCTCCGGAACTGTATTGTTTTGACGAGAAATTTTTCAAAGTGCAACCTTGCCCTTCCTTCTTATCTGTGCAATCATGCTTTCATGCACTGGCTTCACTAAACTTTGATTTTACACTCATACCACTTTATCCATACTTCAAAATTGTATTTCATTTAAATACATTTTGCATAACTTAGTAATAGCGGTATATGATGTGATATAAATCATTTGATGTTATAAATGTAAAAAATAAAAGTTTAGGTGTTAGATATGTAAATATACCGAAATTGTGCGGTATGCATGTATCGAGGAGAAAAAAAAGATGAAGCAAACTATAAAGCATGAAACAAGTGTTGAGAAGTATTAGTTTGAACTTTCGTATATCAATATTTTATTAGAAGATTTACATGAATACCACACTTCTTATTTATTTACAATCCGCAAGTCGAATAGCAGTAACAAAAATCAACTAATCATATAACTTCAAAAAATGAATTAGCATGTCCTATACAGAAAAGATTTTTTAGGATGTTATTTCATTAAGGTCGAAAGGTTGTTCGTTCACATGCTTTACATTTACCAACAACTTTATTCTAGACAAATAAATGAATCACACAAAGGAATTAAAATGTATTTAACTAGGGTAATATTTGAAATTGAAATTTAAATTTTTAATATTATTTTTTGTTTCTTTATTTTTATAAAATGGATTGATGGTTTGGATTTTAATTTGACTATAGATAAAGAAAATTTTTTTGTGAGGTGAATTAAGTTCTATTTAGATCTAAATTGTATAAAAAAAAATAAAGACATTAGAAAAGTTATTGAAAATATATTTATAATCCAAAAATCACTCAAAGTAAAATCAGCATTGAACTAAAGCAACAAAATTTTATTACTTATATTGTTTTAAAAAGCTTAGAACATTCATTTTATACAATAGAGTTGTTGTATATAAGAAAAAAAGCATGATGTCACTGGATAAGCTGCTATATAAGTTATATCTATAAAGCATATTCCAAATCTAGAAAAACATTCTCAACCCAGTTCCACTCATTTGAGTTGCTCCACAAAGTGGAGTTGAAATACAGCATATCACTTGATGGATCATCAGTATTAAAGATCAACAAGATGATGGATGGATTCATCAAATGGATTGACTTGTTCAAGATAGTGAAAATGTTGTACAAATGTAGGAGGTTGCTCAAAATGATGTAGAATACCATGCTACAAAGACACATTGGAACCAACATGATGAGGAAGTATGCCTTGAGCAGATAGATAATATTGATCGATTGGTGGAATAGATTGAGCAAACAGAGAATGTTGTATAAGTGGGTGGTGAATATATTGCTGGAAACACATACTGAAACCAGCAAAAGGAGGAATAGGCTGGTCGTGAGGAGGAAAAGTTGGTGCGGGTGGAGAAGTTTGCTCCAGATTGATCATAAGGAGATCATCCCGCTGTAAAAATATATTGAAAAAAAAAAATCACGAGGAAGAGAGTGGGCGAATTGTGAAGATTGATAAAAGAAAGAGGACCGTGCTGCAAAGGCTCCTCTACGCGCCCGGAAGTTGAGGTGCCAAATTCTCATTATGGGAATCAGGTTAGAGGAAGTGCAGCCTCTCTCTGATCTCTTTCTGTTTGATTTCCATGGCCACCATCTCTTCATGGAACAGCGTCGTGGAAAAGGAAGAAGAAGACATCGGAAGGCAGGGGATTTGCTCTACGCTGTTGCCGCTTCCTTCATCGCTCTTCTTGTGCAGGCAGAGGCAGCGTTCTCTGATCCGGCGAAATCCCGGCGTGTCCTTCTCCGACCAGAATTCTACGGTGTTGAATTCCGGGGAACGTGAAGCAACGAGAACATCAACGCCGCAAAGGAAGAAGATTTCTTCCGCCTTCTTCTTCAAGCCTCTCCATCTCGTCATGTAAGTTGAGCGGCGATCGCGAACGTGCTCTCGATACTTAATCTGAAGCTTCGCACGACCCATGGCTCCAACAGTCCGTCGCTCGCGCTTTCTTTCGATAACGAAGCGGAGCAGAGGAAGAAAGCGGGAAGATGAAGTTAGCGAGAAACAGAACCTTTATTCCTTTTTAACGAAATAAAATACGACCGTTGGGCTTCTGGATCATTCGAGTTATGCAAGATGGCTTAACTGCTTAAGGGATTCTGGATAAACATTCCATTATTTCAAAAAATGAAATTCCAAAAGAAGTAATATACAATAAATTAAAGGGCGGTTTTTTACATATAGGGGGACTTCAAACCATATTTACTACATATAAAGGTCTTCAAGTATTTAATTTACTCCTCCAATCTCCCCTGGCCTCCCCCTCTGCCTCATTCACTGCCTCAACGAAGCTTTATCCAGCCACACCATCTCATCTCGTCATTCCAGACCACCAACCTAACTTCAGCTAGTCATCACTCGCAAAGACGAGGTTGTCATAGAGGGCTTCCTCCACACACAGGGAAGAAGCCGAAGGAACCAGATGGGGCCGAAAAAGGGAAGATTATCAAGGAACCATATGAGGGCTTGCAAAGCTCATTTGCTGCCCGCTGTCGGATATGTGTCCTTTAAGGGTCCATTTGGGGCAGCTTGTGTATTTCGGGATAAGTTGTTTATCCTGAAACGCGGCCCGCGGGGCCGCAGGAGTCGACCCGTGGTCTGCATTTAGTGTAAAAACTCAAACGCAGTTTCAGATAAGCTGGCAAAACACGCGAACCAAACGGTACGACGCCGCCCGCACTTATAAGATGCCCCAAATGGACCCTATATCAGCTCAATCGACAAATTAAAGGCCTAGTCAGGCTGGGTTGGGGCTGAGGCTGAGGCCGAGGCTAAGGCGGAGGCGGGATCCATAACAGAATTCTTCAGAAGTAACTTAAATATTTGAAAACCTCTATATGTAGTAAACATGTTTTGGAGACCTCCACATGTAAAAAGCCCTAAATTAAATATATATAAAAACTTTCATTTAATATAAAATGTAATTAAAATATTTAAAGTGTCTCTACGCATCAAAGCTACATATGTGGTATGCTATGAATTTTGCAACTCAACTAAATTTATTTAAAGAAAAAAATGAACAGAATATAAATATAAATTAAACATAGCACATAACAAAATAAATATATATATATAGAATATAACACATAGAAAATCTAAATTGAATCAGTTAATTCTTAATTCTTTAAAATCTAAGGCATAAAATTCATTTTTAAAATAATTTCTAAATAAGATTTAAGTTCTACATAAGCTTCATTCCTTGAATAACATTCAAATCAACTTCAAACAAGCATTTCAAAACCTTGTTAAACCTTTCACAAATCAACCTTTAACCTATTTCAAATTTCAGATAAATAACACTTAAACTTCACCAAATACAATCTAAACCTACATAAGACAAAACATAAAATGAATTCTCAAACAACCTTCAAACACACATAAAACAATCATCAATTAATCAAAATCTTACACAAATACATTGCTCAAACTAATCATTAAACCTTAATCAAATCCAACCTACATGCTATAACAATCCTATGCCAATAAAATTTTAAAATCTTGTATAAATTTTACATAAGATCAGCCACCAAACAATCTTTGAGTTTTATAAACTTGCCGCCCACATCTAGCCATTAAACCTTGCCTAAATCCCTTGCTAAATAGATGTGAGGGGATGGTGTATTTATAGGTTAGACCATGGTGGTCAATTTGCCAGGATAAGAGGTGGAAAGTGATGTTGAGGTGGTGTTGAGGTGGAGGCAAGGGTCCAATGGGGGTGAGCCACATTGAGTGGGCTCAATTTTGGGTTATATCTCATGGGTGGTTCTCGGGTTTGGGCTTGTCGCCGACCAAGGTGGGGTGGTGGAGCTGGGGTGGTCACTATCTTGCTAAGGGAGCTCAGTGGTGGAGAATTGTGAAGTTGATTGGATGGTGTCATGTGTACATGGGTTTGATTTAAGTGGAATGGGGAGAAGGTGTTGTTGGGTCAACCATGGGTTTGAGTCATGCAAATGGGCTTGGCTCACCCCCATGGTGGCTAGGTCTGATGTGCATCATGTGGGTTTGGATGGTCAAGTCCAAATCATAGGGATTAGGGTTTCATCATGGGTTTGGGGGAATAATGAAAAGGGTTAAGCACCTTGAGTGGAATCATTAAAGGGCTTCCTCCTTTAACCATAAATAGTATGATGGCTCACATGAGGCTTATGCATGGCTTCATAGCTTCCATTTGGCTTGGATGAAGCCATATGGCTTGCCTATGGCTCCTGCATGGCGACTTGGCTTGCATTAAGGAAGGTGGGTGAGGATTCCAAGCACTGAAAGGATTTTCATGAATTCCACTTTTGGTTGATCAATCATGAAATTTTTGGACTTTAGGCTTGATTAAATTGATCATGGGGGCTAAATTTTTGTCATCTAGGCTTGGGTTATGGAAGATTTGGACATTAGGCTTGATTTATGGGCTTTTGAAATTAAATATGAAAGGGTTGGTTTTGGACTTGGATTATGGGGTTGGATTTGGTTTAATAATCAATTATGATAATTTTCGTAAAGTCATGAATGCACATGATGAAATTTTGGACTTAGGCTTGGTGAATTTTAGGTTTGGCATGAGGTTTCCATTTTGGTGGATTTTGGACTTGGGGTGAAATGTGATATGGGGTTGATGTAACTTTGGATTGAGGGTTTATGGAAATTGGATTTGAATTTAAATTGAGGAATTTTGGAAGTTGGGAATTTTGGGAATTTAAGATAATGTTGGGGTAATTGGGATAGAAATTGGGTATTTTGAGAATTATGGGTGTTTCTTGGGGAATGATGCATGGTGGTGTATGGGATGTGAGGGTGGGTATGGTAAGTGAGGAGTGTGAGTGTGGTGTATGTGAAGTGGTGATGGTAAGGGGTATGGTGAATGGTGCATGAAGAAGATGAACAAGGCATCCTTAGAGTTTGATAATCTTTTAGGAACTCATTTTTTGAGCTTCAACATATTGGTCCTAGTCATCTCAACCAAGAGTTGAGGATTTGAGACCACTCATATGAGACTTTTGATCCCAATATTTTTTTATATATAAGGATTTATGAAGCTGACACCACTACTTGAAGATTTTAATCCTCGATAATGGTACCAAAAACTTGATCCCAAGAAAAGTAAGATTTCAATTATATTTGTAGGTATTCTACACAAGTATATGTATCATTATCAAGTAATATAGAG
>NW_018164870.1:9867-10533 GCF_001263595.1 Phalaenopsis equestris | reverse complement strand
CACTGTTCACGAGCCGATTTCGAACACGAGCCGATTTCGAACACGAGCTATTTCGAACGAGCCGAACACGCGCCAAGCCTGAGCTCGCTCAAGCTCGGCTCTTTTACAGCCCTAGTTGTGTCTTAGAATCTTGTGAGGTATATTCATGCATATGTTTTGATAAGTAACTCAAATGAATAAGCTTAAGAGCTAAATTTAATTTATGCAATATTGAATTTGAAAATGACTTTTATTATCCAAATATCATTTCAATTGTTTAAATATTTTTTGTAACAAATAAAATTATTTTTATATATCTTTTTAATTTTTTTGTATTTCATGCAAAATTAATTAAATTATTGATAAATAATTACATTACATTTTTTTTTAATCATATTTCTTTGTTTTAATTACATATTTGCATTATATAAACACACATTACATGTAAGTATATTTATAGATATGTATGCATGTAAAGCCAAAATTTTCTTTAAAACCTAATAAAAAAAAAAAAGTAAACGAGCTGAACACGAACAAGTTATTAAAGCTCAAATTATGAACGAGTCTAACACGAACAACTTTTTGTTCGCTCGTGTTCGACTCGTTTTAGGTCAAACTAAAAAAAAATTATATAATTATTTATATAATAATATATTATATATATTATTTATATAATAATATATTATA
>NW_018164870.1:0-9737 GCF_001263595.1 Phalaenopsis equestris | reverse complement strand
TTTATATAATAATATATTATATATATTTATGTTTAAGTTTAAATCATAACACCTCATGTGGTAATGTGGTTATGTTCTTTCTTTTTCATATATTTGGTTTAAGTTTGAATCCAACATTTTACATCTTTTTTTTCAATTTAATTTTAACGAGCCAATTTCGTGCAGAACACGAACACAAATATTTAAATCGAGCCGAACACGAACATACTGTTCACGAGCCGATTTCGAACACGATCCGATTTCGAACAATAATTTTGAACGAGCCGAACACGAGTCATGCGTGAGCTCGCTCAAACTCTACTTTTTTACAGCCCTGCCTGCAACCAGAGATTAGGTTTAAAAAATTCATTATTAAAAAAAAAAAAAGAAATTCGCTCCTATTATTTAAAAAAGCAGGAAGATAGCTGACAGGTTTGAAATTTTCTATGCGACGCGAATAAAAATCTCAGTGTGGAAAGGAAGACATAGCCAGGGAAGAGATGGGGGCTTCTCATTCGTCCCCGAACGCCAACTCGATCCATGAATTCACTGTCAAGGTGAGCGATCCCTTTCTCTTTTCTGTTTTATTCGATAATTTTGATTCAGAATTCCAGATCACCTGTTAAATTTCTCCTTCTTTTTATGGGTTTTAGGATAGCTCTGGGAAGGCCGTGGATCTAGGGTTCTACAAGGGCAAGGTCTTGCTTGTCGTCAATGTCGCCTCTAAATGGTTCTTGCTTTCTTTCTTCTTCTCCGCCTTTCTGTCTTCCTTTTATTTTAGATGGCTTCATTCATTTCCCTTTTGTGCTATGGAACAGTGGCTTAACGGATAGCAATTATACCCAGCTGACCGATCTCTACAACAAGTACAGGAACAGAGGTTTTTCGTTTTTCTTCGCCTTCCTTCTTGCTATTATATGATATTACTTTTGTAAAGAGAGGTTGCTTTTAATGTTCATGGCGTTTATGGGATTGAATGGAGGAATCTCATTGTGGTTCGGTGATAGATAGGAAGGAATTTAAGTCCCATTTTGCTGATTCTGCTTTTTTAGTCTCTTGTATGAAAGGAAACATAAGACATGCACCTTTCCTGAAATTTGTGATGATTATCGCTGTGCTTGTTTGATTATTTTGAACTAATGGGGGATTTCACTGTTTTTATGTTACTATCAATCTATTTTGTTTGTGTTGAGTGTATTTCACTGTTTTTAAATTACTATCAATCTATTTTGTTTGTGTTTAGTGATATGATTTCAGTTAAACGATACTAAATTACTCTGTCATAGCATCCAGAAGATAGCAGTAGTTGGCCACCTTTTAGAGACGTTTGATGTTTGCCATTACGGTTCTTGGTGGGAAACTTTTCAATGCATGTGAAGTTCAGTTATTTTTTGTAATTTTACATTCATTATGTTGTGTGGTATGTTGTATCTTTAGTCTGGCATTGCATTCAACAACCTAGTTTCTAAAGCATCCTGAAGTAGGGGTCAGTATTCTGTTGTTTGGATGGATTGATTTTCAAATTGGTCACACTGATTGCAACCAAAATATGTAATCTGATGAGCCAATCAAAATTTTGATAAGCCAAACACTTTTGGGTTCGGCTATGAAAAAACAAAATTTAGTTGTTAGTTGGAGCTTGGTTATAAACAAACACCAAGAATTACATATACTTCATAAATCCTCCATTTAATCTTGACATTTCAATTTTTTGGTTTGTTCAATTAAATAAAAATTAATACCCAACTAATAACCAAAAATTAAATATTGAGGTTTTAAAAATTATATACCGAAATGTATTTTGAAACCCAACCAAACCAACCAAATTGAATCGTTTCAATTTGGTTTTTCAGTTTTGACCAATTAACGCACACGCTTATCTTGAGCATAATATGACAATGGAATATTTATATGAAATTGGTGTCCACTATTATCGTGCTTGGTTGAAATTTATCAGTTTTTTTTCTTTATGTCCTGCTGTGTTTTTTCATTAGTCAAACATTGCATTCAGCAAGCTAGTTTGTTGGAGCATCTTACCTCATTTTCTGAATTTTTTTCCTGAAGAAAATAAGGTTGTGCTTCACATGTGACAAATTGAGCCCAAAAAAGTATGTCTTTCAATTTAGGTATTGCAGATAGCTTACTTTCTTGCTTTTCTTTAACAACGTGTGGACTACTCTATTTTTATCATTTATTGTTATTTGCACGTGTTAGTGTTTTACAGCTTCAGAATGTAAGATTCTGGAATTGTTTATTAGTGTGTGAGCTTCTTTGTAAGTTTTGATTGTCACTGACATAGTAAAGTGGTTTTCGTACATTAATTTGGTAAGTTCTTCTCCATTTAATTTCCGTTCTCTTTTGGAAGTTTTTCATGTTGAAAATGTGATACTAACATTTTTTACTAGAAATTGAAACTGTATAAATTTTAAATTTCATCACTTGTAGGAGTCCTACTACATTTTTGGTTTGACAAGTTACTCTCCATTAGATTCTATGCTTACAAGTCTAAGATTAAGATAAAAAATGAGAACCTATATCTTGGTTTTAACTTCATTAATCATATATTTTTTTTGTATATATTTGTGAATTGGCAATTGTTGTGAGTTTTAATTGACGCGGGGTGTCTCCAGCTTACGAAGCAGAAGCAGCATGCTCGCGATCCCATGACAGCGTGCATGCTCGACTCAGTCGAAAGACATAGAACGATCCCATGACCGCGTGCATGCCTGACTCATGCGAATGGCCTAGAGTACTGAGCGGACTCGTTTCGATTCCTTTCCAAATTTTAGCAAATTTCCTCATTTTCTTTCATTTATTTTTAGTCCTTTCCTATATGTGTGTTGCATTATGTTTAGATTGGAGTTTTCTTGGTATTTTCAATCAGGATAAGCGTCGATGTCTATGGTTTCCCCTTCTAGAGTTGTATTCGACGGAGAGAGGGTGCTCCAGCTATAACTCATCCTAGGTGGTGATCTCCTTCCAAGGGATAGAGTGATACTCGGCTGTAGCTTGCTCCCGAGGAGTTATTTCTCCTTCCCCAACTCTTCTGCAATCATTCCAGCTATTCCCTTTGATGTTGTAGTCCCCGGAGAGCCCTCCCCTTGTTGTCTCGTAGTCCACAACCCTTTACTTTTGTTGTCCCTCGCTGTCCTAGCCCTCCACTTCACTGCCCCTTACTATACCAACGCTCCACTTCGCAGCTGCTTCCATTCCAAGCCTTCCGCTTTACTACCAACGCAATTTCAGCACCTTTTTTTGTTGTCCCAACAACCCAAAACCCATTTCAGCCTCTTACCATCACTTCCTACCATCTAGCCGATCTCCACTGCCCCAGATCAAGACCTAGTGTGAGTTTGTGTCGTGTTTATTATAATTTATTTTTTAAGTGTGTTTGATTGTAATCCTTTATTTGTTTTCATTAGTAATATTTGCTTTTCCTATTATTTTTAAGGTTAACTCCATTATCATTTAGTATTAGAGCTAGTCTAGCCTTAGTCCTATCCTAGGATTTTTAGCATCCTCGCACCACTGCAGAGAGAAGTGTGAGATGTCAATCAGGTGTTTATCATTGAAGAGATACAACAACAACTCCGTCAAGTGCTACAACGGTTCGATAAGGTTGAGGAAATTAGACCATCCAAAGGGGTCACTTGAACTTCATTCGATTACAGAGATGAAGTGCTCGCCAGTGAATACAGAGATGAAGTGCCTATTAGAGGATACAAATGTTAATTGCTTATTAGAGATTTCAAAAATTAAGAACCTCTACCCTAAAACATTGGCCTAATTTTTTTGTGTGGACTCCTGACCTAGCTCTACGTACCGCAGAGGTTATTCCTGAGTTATTTTCAATAATCCTGAAATAACTCAGAAATAAGAGTTATTTCTGGGTTATTTCAGGATTATTGAAAATAACCCAGAAATAAACCTGAAAATAACTCAGGAATAACTTCCGCGACATGTAGAGCTACGTCAGGAGTCCGGACAGAAAATGTGCTCGAAGCATTGACCTGAATTATCGGAGAAGCCATGATTTTGAGATAATGAAGAATTTACCACATTTTGATGGTCACTTAGATCCATAAGAGTTCATCCAGTGGCTTCAGACTGTGGAACTTTTCTTTGAGTATTAGGACGTACCACTTGACAAAATGGTGAAACTAGCCGCAAATTACTTAAAGAAGAGTGCATTATTTTTGTGACAAAATTTGAAGCATTTATCCCAACCTAATGGAAAAGATAAGATCACTACTTGGCTCAAGATGAAATGGGCGATGCAGCTCAATTACCTACCAGTTCACTCTAGACCAGATGTTTACATCCCAGCTTCAAAAGTGAAAAGGCAACATTATTAGATGACCGCCACCCCCTACAGGATCGAGCCGCAAGAGTGCACCAAGGGGAACATCTAAGCCAGCGCTTAAGGAGTAACTGATTCAAAGTAGAGAATAGGTGGAGTGACTGAAATAACTAAATCTGTCCCGACCAAAAATTGTTTCAAGTGCCACGGATTTGGGCATATTGAATCAGATTACACAACCAGGAGAATAATCTACTTTACTGTGCAGGGTGATGTTCAAAAAATGGGCAATGACACAATAGACACTGAAGAAAGTGATGACATAGAAGGTGAGTATCAGGTGTCGGCCAACGAGGAAAAAACACTATCAATTCCAGTTGAACATAGAAGAGAGATTGCAGCGGAGTTAACAATAACTATTTTAGAAGGTAGCGACTCTAAGATAATTAGCGTCTATGCATAGTATGAGATTGTGGCGTATCGAACTATCATCTTGCAGACATTGGGGGGAGCATCAATTTAACTGATATTGGATGTCCAAAAGGTTCATGAGTTTGAGGAGTTGATATTAGACACACAACAACCTTAGATAAGAGGATTTTAAAATTTTTAGATACATAACTAACCTTCTGAGTTTCCCCTACTGAAGGAGATCCAACATGCTAGTGATGAGACTCTTTTATGCCACTTGTGGAAGCTATGTAGAGTCATTTGAGTATTAAAATTAGTTTAGTAGTGTAGCCACCGACATATGATTACACTGGATGGATGAACCACAATGCTAGAAACCGCTTTAGGATTTTTGAGAGAAAGAACATCTTACAGTGGGATCGAGGTTCTTTTATAGAAGAAGAAGAAGAGATTTCTTCTGAGCTGTTTTACTTTAGTGTGGTCCAAAGGAATGTTACAGATGTAAGGGCTTGAGAGTTATCTTGTAGGAATCTACAACTTTATGCAGCTTCAGCCCAAATTGTGCCAAAAGTGGATGAATACTTATTCTATTAGGATGTGCTTTGAAATGAAAACACATGTATGAGTAACTTACCGGGAATTTACAATATCTCTATCACCTTCAGCGTGACCGACCTAACACCATATCATAAGAAGTCAAAAGCTTTGACAGGTGAGTTTGAAGCTCTCCCAACCTCGAGAGACTGATGCGGGGCATTTTCCGCTTATGAAGCGCACACGAGATTGCGCGATCTTGTAACTATGCGCGTGCCCGGCTCATGCAGGCGATCCAAAGCCCAACCGAACGACCCTGTTTGAATTGATTTTCAATTTTTAGCAAGTTTTCTCCATTCCTATCATTCCTTTCTAGTTTTTTTCTGTATATATGTTTCATTAGAGTTAGATTAGAGTTTTCTTGGTGTTTTCTATCATGACAGCCGCCGGTGTCTAGGGATTCCTTTTCTAGGGTTGTATCCAAAATCATGAAGGTGTTCCAACTGTAGCTTGTCCCAGATGGCAATCTTCTTCAAAGGGATTGACTGGTACTCCGTCTATAGCTCGCTATCGAGGAGGTATTTATCTTTATCCAACCCCTCCATAGTCATTCCAGACATCCCCCTTACTATTGCAGTCCTTGGACAGCTCTCTCTTTGATGTCCCGCAATCCACAACCATTTCCCTTTGCTGCCCCTCGTTGTCTCAGCCCTCCACTTCACTACAACTGCCATTCTAGGCCTTCTGCTTTGCTCTCAACGAAATTCCAGCCCCTCTTTTTGTTGTCAACAACCCACAATCCATTTGAGCCTCCTACCACCACTCTCGACCACCTAGCCAATCTCTACCACCCCCGAATCGAGCCCTAGTGTGAGTTTATGTCGCGTTTGTGATAATTTCTCTTTCAAGTGTGTTTGATTGTATCTTTTTGCTTTAGTTATGGATGGTCTTACTGAACACTTACAAGAGAGAGGATGTACCCAAGAGGATGTACCTTGGTGTATGCTTTTTGCTGATGATATCATTTTTCGTGGATAAGACGAGAGAAAAAAACTCAAGAAAAACTTAAATTATGGAGCTCTACCTTGGAGTCTAAAGGCCTTCGTTTGAGTAGAACTAAAATTGAATACATGAAATGTAATTTTAGTAATAGTAGCTCTAGTGACAGAACTGTAACTATGGGTGATCAAATTATTAAAAGGTGTGAACACTTTAGATGTCTCTGGTTTATTGTTCGAAGTGATGGTGATATTGATGGTTAGCAGAATTCAAGTTGGTTGGTTGAAGTGGAGGAATGCTTCGGACCTATGGTGTGATAGAAAAGTACCGCTTAGACTGCAAGGAAAATTTTATAAGATGGTGGTGAGAATTGCAATGTTCTATGGCGTTGATTGTTGGCCTCTAAACGAGAAACATAAAACTAAGTTAAGTGTTACCGAGATGAGAATGATTAGGTGGATGAGTGGCTTTACACTTAGAGACAAAATGTGATATGAATATATCCATGATTGGGTTGGTGTAGCTCCAGTGACGGACAAAATTAGAGAGAGTCGTTTAGATGGTTTGGTCACATTAAACGTCAATCATCTGACGATCCAATTAAAAGATTAGATGTTTTAGATTCGACTTATGTTAAGAAAGTCAAGGTAGACCTAGGATGACTTGGGCATATTGTATAAAAAATGATCTTAATTTATTAGAAATAAATGAAAATATGATACTAAATAGGATTCATTTTGCCGACCCCACTTAGTGGGATAAAGATTTTGTTGTTGTTGTTGTTGTTGTTGTTGTTGTTGTTGATTGTTGTATTGTGCTTTGGGTTAACTCCGGTATCATTAATGTTGTGAAATTAAATCAGTTAAATCTTTAGTGTAGTAGATCTAGTTGATGGTAAAATAGTGTTCAATGAGAGCTGATCTCTTCTATTTGTTGTCCTGTTTTAGATTTTGAGGTTTTAGCCTTTCCTTGTAATCAATTTTTGAAACAAGAACCTGGAACAAGCCAGGAGGCAATGGAGTTTGCATGTACAAGGTACAAGGCGGAGTATCCAATATTCCAAAAGGTAAGCTAATCACATCAAAACTGTTGTTAATTTTAATCAACAAAATTTTGTTCCTTATTTTTTGAAGAATGTTTCATTTGATGTTCAATTTACAGAGTTGCAAAGGACTGAATCTTCTTTCATTTTCTCTACTTTATTTTGCTGGAGTATGTTTAACCTTGTTGTTCATTCTCAATACTTTCTTGCTTATTTGACTTCTTTTCACCGTGAATTTTGTTATTGTATGCATATACCCTCGACCATCCTATTTGAAGATAATATCATAATTACAATGATATTTTGAGATAAATATATATATTTTTTAATTTGTGGTAAACCTTAATATATGGTGCAATATTTTGGACTTGTCAAAGATATCTCATCAGAAAGCACAACTACGATTATGTCTTCAACCACTATGCATTCTGTGACTCTTTTTTTCCAACCCTAATGCAAGGCAAAGTAGGGCTTGTTATGATAATGGATGAAAAGGGCTAAATTTAAATTTTCAAAAGAAATTCAATTAAAATTTTCAAAGATGGGGAAAAACAAATTTAAAAAGATTTACTTGGAAGATTGAAAGGAATACAATGAAGGACTTCAGGGTTTTAGCTAGATTTGATAAAGTGTCTACAAGCTAAACTAGACAAACCAAAAGATAAAAAATAAAAAATAGGAAATAAAAGAGAAATTAATGCTTATTTATGTTGACTTAAGCTAACCTGTGAGAAATTAGATTTAGATGAAATTCTAGAAAAGAGGTTTGAAGAAGAAGAGTATATGTAAATGAGAATGGCATCGAAATATGATGAATGATGATCTTGGTACTCCACAAGTAACTCTGGGAATTGTTATAATTTTTGAGTTATCAACCACTAGTTTTAAGGAGGTGAGAGGCCTTTCCATCAAGCTAGGCATCAATGAATTCCACCTTTAGTAATGAAAATAATTTGGTCATCAAGAACTTGTTCTAGGATATGAGAATGTAGTCAACAAGTTCATAGCAACTCCAATGTAGAAATAAATATAGAGGTAGTCACCAGTATCTTGGGAGATGATTTTGGTGGTCACGAAACTTGCAGAGGAGAGAGAGGTAATATCTCTCGATATGGAGTCAAATCGGCTACTTTGAACATTGATGAAATACCATTAGTCAAATGCAGATCTAACTCATAAATATTGTTACTTATTACCCGTACACTATTGTATTGCTTAAATTTTGATGCTGATAACTTCCTAAGAGTTCTCATAAAAATCTCTTTGGTAAAAAATCTTTATGTGAATCTAGATCAAATCTATATTTTAGGAAGTTATTGCCATATTGGTTTAAATTTCTTTGTAATGATTTTCATTCTTTGGACAAATGATCATATAAATTCATTGTATTTATATGACGTAGATAAATATACTACATGCATAGGCTGTATGTGGAAAGTTGCAAATGTTATATTTAAATTCAACAAAGAGCAAAACCATTTATCTACTAATTGTTTGTTCTATCACAAGGCACTTTAGAAGGTCACTTAAGTTTCTATTGAAAACTTCAATTTGATCATTTGTCTGAGGATGATAGTCAATAAATAAGAGGAATTTTGTGTCTAATTTTTTTCATAAATTTCAAAAATAATTCATGAACCAAATAATTAAGTCAAAAACTATATTCTTAGCATACTTTGTAATATCGCTTCACTAAAAAAATAGTTAAGCAATAAGAAATGCATATGATTTTTTATAATAAAGGATAAAATGTGTAATTTTAGAAATGATCTATTACTACAAATTTGCCTAGACACCATATGGGGCTACTTGAAACAAAAGTTCGTGTTCAAAGGTTTATGTGGGTTGTGTAGGATAGGAAGAGAAGTACATAAATTAAAAATAGACTTTCTACCCTTCACTGACAAAAGCAACATTGGCAATGACACATGCTACTTCTTGCTTGAGACTCGGACAAAAGAAAGGATTTTCAACCATAAAAATGGTCTTATCTCTAAGTCTAACTCCTTAATGAGAAAGGCATGGTGAATACCTAAAGGATATATCCTATGCATATCTAATAATCTAGAAGGATAATAAATTCTTGGTGAGATAGGAATGTACAAATTTGACTAAAATCTTGACAAATGAGGCATTGGAGATTATTTCTCGGACAAACAGAAAGTGGATGGGAATTGCTGGGATAAAAGGGGACACTTACAGTGAGCACAAGATTCCATCGATGATTATATGGTTTTCTATGAAGAGATAATGATGTTATCTAATTTCAATTCCATCAGAAGTTGAGGTGCTGTGTTTGGATTTTGGACTCAGTTGGAGGATGACTCACTTGGACAAATGCAAGCACGAGTAGAGGCTTGGCATATTTAAGCGATCAATGGTGGGTTGCGAGCACAAGGATGACATTGAAGTGGATCTTGGAAGGCGATAATATCATATTTGAATGAGAAAGTTAATAAGAATTAAATCTTC
>NW_018164869.1:6236098-6267632 GCF_001263595.1 Phalaenopsis equestris | reverse complement strand
AAGAAAAGACCTCACAAAAATGAGGTCAACAAGTGTTCAGGAAGAAGTGGTGTTGTGAATAGGAGCTGAAGCCAAAGGCTTACATGCATCATCATCTGCGGGCAATAGAAGGAGAGGGAGAAGGTTTGGCGTGAGGGAGAATCAATTTGAGAGACTATGGCATTGAGCAGAAGAAGAGGAGAGAAGAAGAAACTTGTTGAACGACTCTAGGTGCGAGGGATGCCCATGCCCTAATCGAGGAAGAAGAATGGGAAGCAAAAGGGGAGAAGAAGCTTTGTACGACCTTGTTTGAAGAAGTATAGTCAAAGAAGAGGTAATAGTAAAAGGAAGCATTCTATGAATTAAGCTTGTAAAAAGCACCTTTAAGGCAAATGTGAGTAATTACTTTTTTATTAGTGTTAGATTAATGATTTATTTAAAAGTTGCATTTCATGTTGATAGAAATGAACTTGCAATATTGTTTTAAAAATAAATATTTCATATATGATTTGCATTTGAATGTTTGAAAGATGTCTCATAAATGAGAGGAAAATAATTGACATACGAAGGTGCATTTAAATAATTTTAAATTGATATGAAATGATAAATAAATGATTAAATCAAATTTATCCCCAAATGGTACTGACAGGGGATGTAATGTACCCGTGCACAAAAATAAAAAATTAAAATGACAAAAGTGTACACTTGGGTGTAAAGTTTTTAAGGTACCTACGGATACAACTTTTTGAGGAAAGTTTCGAATATGACGGTAATCTTGATATAACTTCTTAAAAGAAAGACAAATATTATCAAGGTAAATACTTAAATTGAAACAGTAAGGGTTAATTTAAAATAAAAGCTTAATTAATGAATTATATTTCTTTTGAACATTTGCATATTAATTTAATACATAATAAGATTGTACTTGCTCACTAAGTTGTAAATTCACTATTTAAATTAATTACTTTTTTAGGTAAAACACTAGGTTGATATGGTTGACATGAATGATTTGTTTTATAGGAGAAAAACTACTGATACTAGGTAGTAGGTTGTTTATTTTGCTTCTAGTTCTTGTGTAAATTAATTTTGAGAAATGTTGGACTACAGTTAGTCGGATTATGATACTATTTTATTCTCATACTATGTTGATACTTTGGATAAATTGAACTTTAGTTTACTGTATTTTTTATTTTTTGTCACCCTATTTATTATTGGAAATTATGATAGATTATTTTATGATTTAAAAGAAAGGTTAATATCGTCCCACTTACAATTTCTGACTTAGTTAATTCTAAGCCATCAGACTGCGTCTTGACAATACCCAATCAAGAATCATGTAAGATAAAACTACACAACAATAACTTTATGAAGTTTCAAAACATGAGTTAGTATACATGTTTAATATAGTGTCATTTGATGCTCTATTTCAATATGTTGTGCTCATAATTTTTTGTTGCATGTAGATCTATAAATACTAGGCCAACTAATATAAGGAAGGTACTTCAAGATCTAATTTAATGCCACAAGGTAGTGTCAACATAAGTAGACATTACTTGCCAATAATAAAAATGAATGAGAGGAATGATGAGAGACATTACTTGCCAATAATAAAAGTGAATGAGAGGGATGCTGAGATATTATATGCACCAGAAGGTATCCGCTTTTAGTTTATGAGTCAAAATAAAATACATGCGATGATACACCTACCTTAGAAATCTCAGAATCAAATGAGCTAAAAGGCCATGATATACTTTATGATAGGGCATTTGCAAGAGTTAATCTAGATAGCGAGATGATAACAAATAATCAATTTGTTCAAGTTTGCCAAAATGCTCAAGAGCGAGACACAAACCTTGCTTTTGATGGTCTCATGTGCAACCTGACATCTAAGGAAGAAATTAAAATTTCTTCCAAACTAAATGTTGATATATCTTTCCAAATAAAACTTGATTTGCAAAGCACCAATAATGCTTTGTATATAAATAATAATTTTGAGTACAAAAAGATTTGTTTCACTAAATCTAAGTTGTTAATAGTATGTCTTCAAAATGCAATACATTACACCCTTGTGGGTGTGATTCTAAAGTTACAGTACTATTCACACATAGAGAGTAGCTGTTCTAGGTAAAAATTGTGAGACATGGTTGTTTTTTGTTGCAGAATCATTTATGAGGGTGTAATTTTTTTTTCATAATAATTCTAATCAATCCACTAATCGTAAGATGTGCTCATTACAACATATTTGGGCAATCAATATGTCTTCAAATCTATCAGTAGAGACTTTTCTAATTAGAGTCTAGATTGATTTGCTAAATTTAATGTTAATTTAGCCAAATTTTGAGTTCAACTCAAAAATGTGACATTCTTTTGTGTTAACCTAAAAGAAATATAAATGTATTATTAAATTAAGCTATATTGTCAAAACTCACATAAAATTATTTGAAAATATGGTGTTTGAGTGTAATGTGTATGTATGGACTGGATGTGGGGCAATGGGTGGGGGTAACAGAAATGAGGCTATATGTTGGGGGAATGGAATTAGGGTAGTTGGGGTGAATGGAGGTTGAGTGATGAGTAGCAGAAATGGAGGTGTGGTAGTGGGGAAGAGTGGTCGGCCAAGATAGTTTGTTGGCATGAGCAGAGGTAAGAGATAAGAGACGAATGTGAGAGATGGGTTAGAGGAAGTGAAGAAGCGAGAAGACCTCAGTGGAGCATAGATGGTTATAGCGATAGTTGGGAGAGGCAAACAGAAAGGGGAGAAGAAATGGGTGCTAGGGCACCTTGGGATCAATTTATTAGGAGTTTGTGATTATCCTTGATTATTAATTGCAATTAATCATCATTCCTATATGCATGTTGTTTCAATTTATTTATCCTTTTTTTTTCCGATTTCATTGAGATTAACTGTTTCATTCATCATTTTTTCTCTTCTTTACTGAACACTATCCTAATAAACAAAGCATTGCATATTGCATAATTTAACAAAAATTTAATGCCACTCCCCAACACCAATATTTTATCCTATTGTCCCTTTTTTTCTAGATTGAATATATAATTTTTTATCATTATGTTATCATAAAATACATACTGTGTGCTTTAGCCTAATTAACGATTAGTGTTATCAAAGCGCAATGTGCAATGCAATGTAATGCACAAGGCTTTATTTTTCCTTTAAAGTGCAAAGCACATAACGAAGCGCCATTTTTATTAACCATAATGCTAATATGTTAGATAAAACTATTAATATATAAATACTATAAATACATTCATTAATAATTATAATAATTATAAAATATAAACTATGACTTAAAAGTTGATATAAAACTGAAAAAAATGTTGTATAATTCAAACATTGAGGTTGAATCTACAAATTAATTTTGAGCAATTTCTAATAGTTTGTTGCGATAATTAATACTTAAAAATTGCCCAAAAAGCCTGCAAATTAATTTTAGGGGGTGTTTGTAGTTTACTATTTACGGGATTGAACCATGGATATAACTTAAATCATGCCAAGTATTAAAAAAAACCGAAACTAAAACCAACACTCCGGTAATTCAAAATCTCTCGCATTATGTTTATTTTAGAACGTAAATCAGAATTTATTAAATCCAACTACAAGGCGGATTTACAGAACGTCGTTCGTCGTCGCTCGCGAGGTTAGATAAATCCGATTTCACTTGGATTTGATAAATCCTGTTTAACGTAAATCTAAGTCACAACCAAAGACTACCTTAATCTTCGAAGAGAGCTTCAACGCGTCACGCGCTTCGCTTTGCTCATGAAGCGCTTTTTTAAAAACCTTGTTAACAATGTTGTTTTCTGGTTAGGGAAAAATTCAATCCTTCATGCACTTGACTGTCATTCTCCCACCATTCAGGTTTCAGTAATGTTTCTTTATTTTCTCTAGGTTGTACTTTCAATGCCATTAATAATTAAAAATAAAAAAATTATCATGAATCGACAAGAAGAGATGTCATGGGTTGGATCACCGCCATCATCATTAACCATTAGGGCTGGCTTTTGAATATTTCTTTTGTCTTTATTCAACCACGTGGTGTTTGTGGTGTATCTAGTTCAAGTAATTCATTTTCCACAACTTATAACAATGCTATATTATAAACCTTTTGGTTGGGTTTCTTGCCCTTTATTTCAATTTGCTCACCTTATTTGCACTCCATGGTATAAGCCTAAATTAGCGGATTCTTTTTTCAATAACCTTGTTCTTGTATTTTTTTACTTTATATGCTGTAATATAATTATTATGCATGTTACCTTCCTGAGGAGCAAAGTTTTGATAAAATAGGTTTAACAGCTCATTTAGCACTTGGCGGCAATGAATGAACTAGTAATAACAAATCTGGCACAAATAATTGAGATAAGGCTAATGCCATGTACCTTAATAATATTTGTAGTTTTAAATACTCAACTTGATTGTCAGAGAATTTTGACCCAAACTAGACTTCGATGCTTTTGTTTATTTAGCCTGTGCAAAATTATTGCTACTTTTTATTGTATATGGATGATGCTTTTGTTACATATCCTTAGAACGAACTTATGTGACACTTCTATGTGCTGAATCTTCCAGTCAAAATCGATGGGTTTATATATCAGTTTACAAGAAAGCTATACAATAGTTCCTCATGAAGTTTTTCTATCATTTGCCCTTTCTCTTACAAAATGCATTTATATATCTAAAAAATTATGACTTTTAATCATGAGTTTTCTAGATGAATCAGTGTTGCTGTATTACGAACTGGCCCTGGTTCAATTGTTGATCAAAATTAGGTTTACATAACCCTTCAAGTAATGTATTTCTTCTATATCCTTATGGTTTGAAAGACTACAACCCCATAGTCTTCCAATGATTGGGATAGGTACATAGCTCGGGTTTTCTTAAGAGCAAGAGCGCTATATTGAGAATAACCTGCATAACTTAACGAATACAATTTTTATTATTGTTTATGATAATTTATAAGTAGGCCGCTTTCTACATTAGATTGACACTGAAAGAGCTACAAACATGGTGATAACTAATAGAAGCTGACAGTAGATCAACACTGAAATCTTATTTATGAACATGTTCTTGGTGTAGCCTTTTTTGTTATTTCATTTATAGTTTGCTTCGTTTGTGGATGATGATTTAATATGCCTTCGACATAAAATTGCTTGCTTGGGTTGTCTACAGTATTGTTTATCTATGGATGGCCCTATGAATAATTGCTGAAATCGTCTATCAATTTTTCTGCAAAAACCATTTTATTCTTCAAACTAGATCATCTGTACTACGTTTATTTTATTTTCAAATTTATAGCAACGTTTCTTAATATAAAACTTACATACCTTTGCCCTTCATAGGTCTAACAATATAGAGTTTTACTTGGTGATTAATCCAAGCCTTCACTACCATACAATTTGAAATGGTTACAAAGCAATTTAATTTATCCAGTCATGTCATTTTGGACATATCAGTGCGCATTAACTGCATTGTTCTTGAATTCTTTTGCGGAACTGATTTGTTCATACTTCATTGATGGCTATTATCCAGCACTTTAGGAAATTAAATCAAGTTTATTTTGCTTCCTTTATTTACTTTTAACTGTAATGTTATTTAGTAAAAAAAAAAAAAGTAACTGTCATTTTATTTCTCATAACTCCTTTCTTTTGCAGCATGGATTTGCAAGAAATATGGAATGGTCTTTAGTGGATTCTCAAAACAATGAGGGCAAGCCTGTTGTAACCTTGGAACATAAGGATGATCCCTACAGTCGTTCGATGTGGGATTTTAGCTTTCAAGCTTTATACAAGGTCAATTTCTAACTTTAACCTTCTCTAAACTGATATGTAATGTATGCATCTTTATTTTTACAATATGATTAATGGCATGGAGTCTTAGGATATTGCCTCAGTAATTTATTAGGAAAAGCATAAAATCACATTAGATGATTTTAAAGCAATTATACTTATCCAGATGATCTCCTTTGATAAGAATCAATTCAAAAATTTGTTGAAAATTATGTTATTTGAATCATATTTTGTTTTAAATCTTCTCCCACTTGAATTTCCATAAATAGGAGATATAAGAAGTTTGAGGGGGTATGCACATAAAATAGCAAAAACATTGCTAAAGAGAGAAGGGCTTCTTTATGGATCATCTTGTAGTAATTTTTTGATATAATATATATCTTTTATTTATTCTCTTATTTGATTTCAATAATTTCTACAAGATATTAGGATAATTTTATATCTGTTTGGCTTAGAGATTTGGGGCTTTTCATTATATATTGGATTTGATCATCCTCGTTTCCAATAGAGTGAGACCGTTATTTGGTCGAATCATATTGTGTTGGTGTTATTTTATGGTGCCTTTTCTTTCGTTACTATTTTAAACATTCTTTGCATGCATTTGATATGCTTTTGTATTATATATATATATATATATATATAGAATTTTTTCATCTTAGCATCTTGTATCATACTCAAAGGTCTCGCATGAATCAAGTTGTTCCTGTTTTTGTCTCTCCCTTGAGTTTTGATGTCAATTTAGCTTAAATGGTAGATGAATCACATGAAGCTATGATGTGATTGGGTTGGGCTATTGGTGCATGATGCTCAATGATGTTGAAAATCTTTCATTTAATGAGTGATGGTCGATGATCTCAACCTAAATGTCTGGAAGTTCTTGCATCTTGAAAATACAAGACATGATGAAAAGATTAATCATAACTTGCAAGACAATATCATTAGTTAAGCTCAAGTGAAGCAATTTTAGTATTAAAAAAAATAATTTTATATAAAATATGTAAGCATAATTTATAGTGATAAGAAATGTGAATCAAAACTTCATTAAAACAATGTAAATACTAACATTATATCTTCATATGAATTGTAACATCAAAGTAATGGAAATGATGGGATTATCTTCAACTGCAAAAATAAAGCAAAGCTCAATTATGTGTCTAAACAAAGAACTACTTATGAAGAGGGTAAATATTGAACCCAAAATATATCTACTATGAATGAATTTATTCTTGTTATAATAATCTATCAATTAACCTATAATAAGTTTTGTTAAGACAAAATTAAAACGGCATGGCATAGGGCATGCAATAAGATCAATAAAAACAACATAAATAGTAATGCACATTAACATAACAAGTGTCATCATTACATCAATTTTGAATAATTCATATGACATAACAACAACAACAAGAACAAAGCCTTAATCCCACTACGTGGGGTCGGCTACATGAATCCTTTTTCTCATTGCGTCCTATTTCCCTATTTCGTGTCATATTTTCATTTATTTCTAGTAAATTAAGATCATTTTTAATACAATAAGCCCAAGTCTAAATTAAATTGAATAATTCATATGACATGTATAATTAAATTTCAACTAATTTAGATTAATTTGTAATATGATGATTTTATATAGTCAATGCCTTAACATGAAAAATATTGATTAATTTAATTACATGTTAACACATCCATGCACAACCACATCATAAATATTTATATATAGATATAGCACATCAAAATCATTGATTATATATTCAATCTCTGGTAATACCTTAAAATATAAGGATTGTTTCCACCAACCAGATGGCATCTATTTACCCTTCCAAAAGCTTCATCACTTTGGGTGGTGTTAATTAGACCGGCAAATACTATCATTAGAAGGGTATTTTCAGCAATTACATCTATCAACCACTTAAACATATATTATAGAATATTGTCACAAGCTAGAAGCTACAACAAATATTCTATAAGTAGTATGCTCAAAATTTACGTCATATCAGCAAAGTTTATGATTAACATGAGCAAGGGTTATTTCATATTATCAGGGCATCAGATATGAATGATACAGATATGCACAAATTATCAAAAAAAGAAAAATTATTATTTTCACATCTTTGAAAACTATTAAAGCATATACAAAATTTAACCATTAAAAGTATAATACCTTTATTGAAAATTTTATGCTCCCATATTATTGAGAAATGCTCCTTTATGTCTCATTTTGATTTGTTAAGGATAAATTTTAATTCAAGTTAATTTAATGTTTTAAATTTAACAAAATACCCATTTTCTCTTTTATATAATTGCCCTTGTGCTTATATATATATATATATATATATATATATATCTATATATTATATCTGTGTGTGTCATTATTATTTTGATATTTGTTTCTTTGATCTTTTATGTCCTTTAATCGTAGTATTGGTATATCTGCATTATTGGATTTGGTCAAAACAAGTTAGCGTAATTTTTTTATTGTGGTGTGATTTACAATACCGCGTTACCGTGTGATTTTTTACGACCATAAATTTCTATGCAAAATTTTTATTTAATGTTCCTTTAATAATCATCTGTGCGAGTTTTATTGTTTTTTTTTTTTTCATCTAAAGGTGATTTTTTAAAAATTATGATTTGTAGATTAAGAATTTTACAATGTGTAGGCTTTGGGCATCCCTTCTTTGATTTATATCAGAAACTCCCACTTGAGGTGAAAATATATTATTTTGAAAATTTTAATAGTTCTTCTTCATCCACAGACTCACTATTGTGAGTTGAAAATGAGTTTTATTACCGGTGTCTTGATGCAAACTTTGACCCAATTTTGATAGCATGACAAAACTGACCCTATTGTTGTGAGGAAATTTAAGTGAAATTCTTAACAATATGGCCTTATAAATCAATGGACGATATGAAAGCAAGCTTCAAAAGCAACTGAGAAAACTAGATAGCTAGGACATATAAATGATACCAAATAAGTTGTGATAACTAAAGTTGAAGATTACTCCTTTGTAACTGGAATACATTGAGAACACATAATGCTGTCCTTTTAGGAACAAAAAGTCTTCTGAATATAAAAGAATTGCATCACATGCATCCTATAAGGCTATATTTAGATTTCAAGACAGGAAAAGTATGATATTTTACACTAAGTTCCAATAAATATGATATATTTTGCTAAATGCAGCGTTCAAAATTTATAGAATATTTGGCTTTTCCGGATAATTTGCACCATACCTAAATGATGTTCTCTACATCTTGATATCATTATTTGTTACGCTATCTTAGTATTGCATTATAATGCATTAGCTTTTAAAGCAGATAGATTACTAGAAAATTTTGAACCAATTTCCAATTGCGCGAGGATATGCTTATATAATCTCTTATGGAATTTCTTTGAATTTGGCTTCTGTTAGACAGACGGAGAGCCCTCCAAAGAATTTAAAGATTTATGTTAGGCATAAGGTTAAAAGGGCAATTTAGTCCTTTGTTATTTATTATTGTGGGGTATAAATAGGGCTTGTTATGCTTATGGTTAGGTCATGCTATGTGATTGTTGTTTTGACGTTTAGGGTTAGGATTTTGGGGAGAGATCGCCTACCTCTCGAATATTAGGTTGGGAGAGAATCACCTACCTCGCTAATTTTAGGTTTATCTTCTATGTATTTGGATTGTGTTGTTTGTGTTGATGAGGAAAAATAATTTATTTTACACTAATTTCTATGGAAGTTCCTATCAACTTCATCATCTTTTCTTT
Source organism: Phalaenopsis equestris (assembly GCF_001263595.1). Lineage (NCBI taxonomy): Eukaryota > Viridiplantae > Streptophyta > Magnoliopsida > Asparagales > Orchidaceae > Phalaenopsis > Phalaenopsis equestris. Next base: position 6,258,100 of record NW_018164869.1, on the reverse strand, counting down.
GCAGGTCACTTTACATGCTAGGAGTCTTTCTACAACCTTATCCATCACAAACACAGACAAGAAGCCCTTCTCTTTTACCACAGCGTTGCACACATACTTTAGTGTAAGAATGGGCCACTATGACTTCTCCACTAGCTTATCTAATAACATCTTTGGCTTTATGTTATCTGATAAAGCCAAGGATGAGTACTCACATTTCTCGGGACGGGTCTTTTAAACACCTAATTTCATAAAAAAATTTCAAACGAGTATGTGATTTTCCTGAACGGTGCAAACAAGAAACTTTGACTGTTACACAGGCTTCTATCTCAGGAGTAAAAGTTAAAGGTCTCAAAGGTTGCAAGACTCTGAACAAGGATCCAGACCCTGCCAATCCTTTAGAGAGCAAAGAGGAAAGGTTTTCTTCATCTACTTCATTGTTTATATTTACTAAGAACCTACAATTTTATTATGTGGAGTTTTAAGAATACTTGGACCCAAGTGGAAGTTTTTTTAATGCAATAAAAAATAAAATAAAATCAAGTAACTAACAAGCAAAATCATTTTTGGGAAATTTACATACACACCACACAATTCTTATGTTTACATCCATAGCAGTTTGGTGATTTAAAGCTATGCATGAAAATGTGAATTTGACTTTTAAAAAGTGATAAATAGTGTCATTTTCATGTGATATTAAAGATTTGAGTGCTATGTGTGTAACTATCAAACTAAAGGTGTGAAATATGTAAATACAATAGAATTGTGTGCTATATATGTAAATGCACCAATTTTTTTTTAATGTGGTTTAGCTATTGCCGCTATGCACTTTGCATGCATGTCTCTACGAGGCATGTCTCAAGATGCATATCTTATTGTGAAATTTAAGCTTTTACTGAAAATTTCCTCCATCCATACCCTTTATTTTCCCTTGTCTCAGAACACCACCAAATAAAAAAAAATGATAGAATCAAGCCCAACATTTTAAGTTATAACAGGTCGTAACCATTATTATCTTCATTTTAGTTATAACCATTTGTTTACCTTATAACAATATTTCCATAACAAGGATTTAGGTGCTTGCAATTTAATAATCAATTCTTAGTGGAATTTGTGAAGATTCTCTGTGCTTTCTACAAATTTTCCTATTCCTAGCTTTTTGAAATTGAAAATAAATTAATAAATAGTTTACAATGAGTTTAACAACTCAAACTTGAAATCATCAAGTTTATCTCAACTCTAAGTGAAAATTGACTCAAAATCAATCTAAATAGGACACACGATCTTGTGTAGAAATCACTCAATTATAAGCTTTATATACAGTAATTTCAAGTAGAAATGAATCCAACCTAGATCGAGCCATTGTATATTTCTAAATCATGTCAAATTTATTTTAACCCTTTGAGTTGATTTCAATTTGACTAACAAATCAAGCTGAGTGTGAGTTTTAGATATTTGTATCGCTCATAATAAAAAAAAATTTCAATCTCTCTCTATAGCACAAATCCCAAGGCAACCTAGGATCAATGCTTGGGATCCCCCAACCAAGGACACCCTTCTATTCTTTCTTTCGTCTTTCCGTTAAAGTTGAATTTAAGAAAGAATACAAGCGTTCCGAAAGGCAAATTCAAGAGGGGAATGAAGGAAAAAAGCAAGGAGATCACCGTTAAGAGCCCATCAGTAAATAGCAGCTACACATTCTATTTTATTACAAATCATATTATATAGAGATCATCTGATGGAGAATAAATCACATTATAAATTATGGCGTCTGAATCCATACATGTAGGGATGTAGTTACATTTCCTGGATTTGTTGACTGCATTTACCTGGGTGCAACTGATGAGCTACAGCTTGAAAATGGGTTGGGTGATACCATAACCATCAGGAATACCAAGTATGTAGGCTATGTGCTCTTCTATCCTACTTTTTTATGTTATTGCCAATTTGATTTGTTGTATATTTTAATTAACCATTTTTATATTTCTAAACCGAAATGTTCAGCTGGCCTGATGCAGTCTTATGGAACCCGCACACTCAAATGGAATTCAGTTACAGAGATTTTGTCTGCGTTGAAAACGCACAGGTGCCATAACTATCTTCTAGATATATATTACTCCAGGAAAATTACATGTAAAGTTAATCCTTTTTTCCCTGCATTAGATCGATAGAGTTCTACTGAAGCCTGATCAATCATGGGTTGCAGACCAACACATATGGGCTAACTGATTGATACTTTTTTTTTTCTTTTTTTTTTGAGATTTATACCAATAAACAGTCTGCTTTGAGTATCCAAACTTTAATTAAGCTGATCATAATTTTATTTACGTTATTTCATTAAAGATTAGTAAGTTTTCGTGCTCGAAGGCTATTCTGTGCATCCCTGCACGGATCTTGTTGGCTTCCTTAAGCCCAGGAAATAGGATTTTTTTGCATGGCACCAAAAGAGATTTTGGGATTACTGTAAATTGTAGATGAGGAATCTTATATTTGTTCCAGGCATGAGATGCTTGAGTTGGCTTTGATCATGTTCTTGTCCTTGCACAGAAAAACACACTATCAATGGGGATATAGTGACCAAAAACTTATTTATTTTATCTGAATTTGATTTTAACCAAGGCCTTGCACAGATAAATTTAGGATTGACGATAATAGAATATAAAATTTATAGGAATTTTACCATTGTCCAAAAGAGTGCTAAATTGGACCTGATATCTGCTTGACTGCCTTCAACAAATTAATAATTTTTGCCCTCAACTTTAAAATACTCGAATCGCTTTTTGAGCTGCTGTAAGAAATTTTCCGCAGAAAGGCTTCATAAACATTATTAATGGAACACTTCTTCATTCCTGAGAATAAAATGTTTAATCATTAAATTTTTTTTTATATAATTTACAACATAAACTCTAGAAATCACCTGGCACCAATACTACAAAACATTCGATGCTGTATTGGCTTATACTAACCTATTAAAGAAAGAACTAACTATTCTAATAGGGGTCCTTTTCAAAAACTATGAAAATCAGTAAAAATAAAAAAGGGAAAATTGTGAATTACAAACGAATCCTCAGACAAACTCTACTGCATCGTTCTCAGCTCAAACCAAATGTCCTTTTAGCAGATTCAAGAGTGTTGGAAAGAAGCATGGCAATGGTGACCGGTCCCACTCCACCTGGCACAGGCGTTATAGCTGAAACCAACTGCAATGCCTCTTCATAGCAAACATCTCCTGTGAGGTAATAACCATGCTCACTTCTCGAATCCTGTAAAATATATGAGGAAAAAATTTCAACTTTAATTCTTACAATACATCAAATGACAATCCAACACTAGTGAATGGCATTTTAACTAAATATTACAAATTAAGAATTTGCAAATCAAAACAAGAACAAGACAAATTGGAAAGAAAAGAAAACATATTTGCATCAGGCTCATCCTTACCTCAACTGGATTTGTTCCCACATCAATGACAACTGCGCCTCTTTTAAGCCAATTCCTACGAACCAGATTAGGAACTCCTGCTGCTGAGATAACAATGTCAGCTTCTCGAGTGATTTCTTCTGGGTTCTTCGAGTAAGCATGAACTACACTGACAGTTGCATGATGCCTCTGCAGAGAGATAAGTTTAATGCTTACAGTGAAGATCACTGAATAAAAAAATTAAGTTTTGCTGGGATTACCTGCAGTAGTAAGGAAGTAGGTAGCCCAACCACTCTGCTTCGTCCAATAACAGCCACATTTTTCCCCACTAACTCAGCATCATATCTCAACAAAATCTCTATGCAAGCTTTTGCTGCACATGGAATGAAAAGAGGCTCCCTTCCTCGCAATGCAAGATTGCCCACATTTAGCGGATGGAAGCCATCGACATCTTTTTCTAGATTTATTGCGCTCAGTACTTCCTCCTCAGCAATATGCTGCTTTCAACAAAATGAAAATGAAACTGGAAAGTTACAGATTTAATGATTTCCATGCAAAAGATTCCAAGCATCAAAATTCAAGCATTTTAATTTCACAGCAGAAGAGAAAGAAATTACTTTTGGTAAAGGTAGTTGCACAAGAATACCGTGAACTGATGGATCTTTGTTGAACTTTGAAACTGCATTTAATACATCATCTTGTGAAGAATCTTCAGGAAGCTCAGCCAGGAGTGAGGTGATTCCAACTTCCTCACAATCCTTTATTTTGTGACGTATATAGGATTGAGAATCTCTTCTCTTTCCCACCAACACAACACCTAGACCTGGAACTTTTCCTGAAACATCTTTCAACTGGCGTATTTCCGCTGCAATTCCTGATCTTATTTCTTCTGCGATTATTTTTCCATTGATAATTGTTGGATTAAGTTCATCATCCCCTAAAATTTTGTTAGTACAACAATGCTCAGGCAGGTTATCCTAACAAAGTATTGATGTGAACAAAAACAAATGTCAAACAGTATCTTCATTATCACTATTAGTAATTCCAAAGTTATAGAAAAACTACATCTTTATTTGAATAAACCTATTGCTAATAAAAACATCCTTATTTAAAAAAGAAAAAAAAGAAAAGAACAATAAATTAAATAAAGAAGAATAAAAGAATTATTTGATGAAAAAAATTACCTATTTCATTAACACTTGGGTTTATATAATCTTACAATATTTACAAATAAATCCCTAGACTTCTTCTATTTATAAATGGAACACTATAATAGATATAAATCTCAACGCTCTACCTCAAGATGGGCAAAAGATATCCACTAAGCCCATCTTGTCACACAACCTAGACAAATCTAATAAGCTAAGTAATTTGGTGAGGCAGTCAGCCACTTGCTCTCTAGAGGCTACATTACTTGGCTTCAGTAGACTGTTATCCAGTTTTTCCTTGATGAAGAACTGATGAAGAAGAACCAATCAATCTCCACATGTTTGGTTCTATCATGTTGCACCGAGTTGCTGGCGATGCTGGTCACTGACCTGTTGTCGCACCACAACTTCATTTTAGCTCCTTGGTCCTTGAGCTCTACCAACAAGGCTCTCAACCACATCCTCTAAGCAAGTGTTAAGGTCATGACCCTATACTCTGTCTCTATTGTTGACCTCGCTATTATTGATTTTTTCTTACTCTTTCAAGAGACCAAGTTGCCCCCTATAAACATGCATTATCCAGATGTGGACTTCGCGTCATCCATACAATTGGCCTGTTCAGAATCACAATAGCCCTCAATATATACAGGTTCATTCTTCCTGAAAATCAACCCCTTATTTGATGCGCTCTTTAAGTACCTCAGAATTTGATATACTGCATCCATGTGACCCTTCCTCGGATCATACATGTAACGACTCGCCACACTTACTATAAATGAAATATCAGGACAAATGTGACTCAAATAGATGAGACGGCCTACCAACCCTTCTGACACCTCTCGCGATCAAATGACCCTTGCCTCTGCGCTTAATTTTCCCTTCTAATCAATTGATGAAATTGCAAGTTTGCATCCCAACATGTTTGTCTCTTTGAACAAGTCTAACACATACTTCCTTTGAGATAGAACAATCCCCTCTACTTCACGAGCCACCTCAATTCCGAGGAAGTATCTAAGTTGCCCCAAATCCTTCACATCAAACTCTTTGCTCAAACTTGTTTTCGGTTGAACAATCTCTCCCTAATCAGGCCCAGTGACAATCATAACATATCATCCACATACACAACAAGAATAGTAATGTGAACACAATGTCATTGAAAGAATACTTTGTTATCAGCATTGATTTGCTAATGACCTATGTCTACCATTGCTTTCCTGAACTTGTCAAACCAAGCTCGAGGAGACTGTTTCAAACCATACATTGACTTCTCAATCTACCTCGCCCACTGTTTGATTTGTGTTGAAGTTTGATGGTATCTCCATATACACCTTCTCTATTAGATCCCCATGAAGAAACGCATTATTCACATCTAGTTGTTGTAAACTTCATCCATCATTCACAGCTAGACAGACATGTGTCCTGATCGAGCTCATATTTGCCACTGATGCAAATGTCGTAGTCGATGTCATGTTTAACTATACCCATTCACCACTAATCTTGCTTTGTAGTGATCGATCTTTCCTTCTTATGTCTGCTTCACTGTGCATCCAATTATTTTTTTCCCTGCTAGTAGCAACATGAGCTCCCATATCCCGTTCTTATCAAAAGCACCAAGTTCCCTCAACATTCCTACCTGCCACCACGGGCATAGAGACAATGTCCAAAAATGCAGTGAATGCTCCATGTAAAGGTGATATGTTAGAGTATGAGACAAACTGAGCAATGTCATGTGAAGACCCAAAGCGATCAGGAAAATAACGATTAGGAGGATGACCCACATTGTTGTGAGAGGTCATCTTTAAAGTTATAGGAGTAGAAGGAGAAGAGAGACGAATCATATCACCTACGAATCAGATTCAAAGGTAGATAATGTAGGTGTCTCAGGAGTCAGGATAGACCGGGACAAGGAACTTGTTGGCACGACAGATACTGTTCCCTCATTCTGCTTTTTTTTTTCCTTGTATACACCCCCAACTCCCCTTGAGCTTGAGTTCCACCACTTTCAGGCTCATTTTTTGCATATTCTAGCTCTTTTTCAATCGATCATTCCCACACAGTGGCACAATGCATTGTTCCCACATGCACCAATTAGTCACAATCACCACTCTCCCCCTCTCGCATCATACCTCCAACATCTGACGAGTCACCAAAGAATGAGATCACCTCTAAGGTGTAGTAGGCTCAAACTTTCTAAAAATCATATTCATACTCACAAACAGTCTTTTCTCTGTTGGACTCCAACAAACATACCTCTTCTAGTGGCAGAATAACACACAAAAATACACTTCATTGTTCTGAAATCCAACTTTCCTATTGATGTTCTATTATTCTTCACAAAACATACACAATTGAATACATTCAATGAGAGGATCCTACCATTATCTCCTTTCAACAATTCACAAGAAAATCGTCACTCCAACACTCTTGAGGACATTCTGTTGATTAATTGAACAACTGTCAAAACAACCCCCACAAATTCTTTGGGTCATTTATCGAAATCATCATATTTCTGGCTACCTCTAGAAGGTGTATATTATTTTTCTCTACTACTCCGTTTTGTGTCAGTGCGTATTGACAAGTAGATTGATGTTGTATCTCATTAGGCTGACAGATACTCCCCAAATGTCTTGTTGGTATACTCTGTCCCGTTTTCGGACCTCAATACCTTCACTACTACACCGTATTGAGTCTGAATTGCCCTGTGAAAATCTTTAAATCAGGCAAGCACATCATTTTTATTTCTCGTCAGATATAATCAAGTAATATGAGAAAAAAATCAATGAAAGCCACAATATATTTGTAGTCATTTATCGAAGTTATAGAACAAAATTCTCATACATTTGAGTGTACCAAATCATAAATACAAGAAATCTTATTGCCAGAATTAACATAAGAGCTCCTAGTATACTTACCAAACTCACATGCATCATACACAAGTTTTTTGTTTATTTGACTTTTCATACAAAGACGGATATAATCGACTTAATAGGATAAATGAAGAGTGTCTCATGCGCTGATGTAGCAGCAACGCACTCTTTCATATCTTCTTACTCCAACACTCTCTGCCATGGATTTCAAGGTTGAGTCCATCCCCTCCTATCCAAGTACCAGAGTCCACTATGTCATGTGCTAGTCTCAAGTCTTCGGCCAATCCCCTTCTCTTGAAAAATCACATTAAAAATATCAAATAAAATAACATATTTTAGTTAGATTATAATGACACTAATGGATAAAAAAGTTTACTGAAAAGGAAGAAACATGCAAAATATTGGAAATGGCCATAGAATTGGTACTCTTCATTGTACCCTCATCAACCACAGGTTGTGTTATATCATCAATTGTATGAATGCTCTCTGGAATTGTTATTTAAGTATATGAAGAGAGCTCACTGGCAACACATATCACATATTGATATGCACCAGAATCTATTATCCATTTTGGTGATTTTATGATGGATATAGAGGCAAAATCATATGTATCACAATTACTTTTGGAGCAATATTCCATTTGGATGACGATAAGATGGATGCACCCTCAAACACATCACCTATTGCTCTCTTCTTCAACATCTCTAAGAGTTTGTGATCCTCATCAGTAAAGACCACCTCTGTCTCTCCTTCGTTCCTCGCTACCATCAGATTCGCCCAGTGCCCACTCTTCCACCCCTTTGGGCCCCACGATTACGACCATAACCTCTAAACAGTCCAAGTTCACCCTTCTCTCTCTCCTTGGGTGACTTTGGACAAGCCTTATTCAAGTGTCTAACTTTTTCATAGTTGTAGCACCTGCAGTTCTCTCAATGGGCACCTGTCATATCTGAGCTCGAGGCAGCCAAAGCTAGTCATGTACCTGGAAGTCCACTAGGCTCAAAGTGTAGTTTCATGCGACTCTCCTCCTACAACATTGCGACAATGTCCTCCCAATGAATAAAATCGTTCCCTGGGCTAGGAGGACCGATCTCCTCTGATCAAAGATCGTGTTCAGATGAGCCAGATATTGCATAGCCTTATCTGTTCAAAGATCTCCCATTTCTTACACTCAGGATTATCACAACTTGACATAGGTGAAAAGTGATCAAGATCTTCCACAACCGCTCCAGTTCTATGGAGTACTCTGGAATCGACCCATCACCTTGTACGACTACCTCTATTTCATGCTGAATATAAAACACCCGTATGTGGTTCTCAGTCCCAATATGGGTTCTCTTCAGTTTTGACCAGATGTCATTCACCTTCCGATGCTATCCACTGATATTGCAATCATTGGAACAGTCGAAATGAATAGTCCAGTGTAAATCAATGCATGTGTGGTCCTCCGCTCATCCCCCTCAACATTGTCACTCTTTAGCTCGACCTTCATCAAGTATCCTTCTAGTCTCTTCCCTGTTATAATTGTCTTGATCCGACGCGACCAACTTAGATATATGGTTGATCAATCGACCTTCAGATCCACAAGAGGGAGATTTAGTTTCACCTACGTCGGAGCACGTGCTTAGCCAGATACTGCATAGCCTCATCTGTTCAAAGATCTCCCATTTCTTACACTCAGGATTACCACAACTTGACATAGGTGAAAAGTGATCAAAATCTTCCACAATCGCTCCAGTTCTACGGAGTACTCCTGAATCGACCCATCACCTTGTATGACTACCTCTATTTCATGCTGAATATGAAACACCCGTATGTGATTCTCAGTCCCAGCATAGGTTCTCTTCAATTTTGCCCAGATGTCATTCACCTTCCGATGTTATCAACTGATATTGCAATCAATGGAACCGTCAAAATGAATAGTCCAGTGTAAATCAATGCATGTGTGCTCTTCCCCCTCAACACTCTCACTCTTTAGCTCGACCCCCATCAGGTATCCTTCTAGTCTCTTCCCTGCTATAATTGTCTTGATCCGACGCGACCAACTCAGATATATGGTTGATCAATCGACCTTCAGATTCACAGAAGGGAGATCTAGTTTCACCTACGTCGGAGCACGTGCTGAGATAGTGGCTCCTGTCGAAACATTAGCTCACTATATGAGCCCAACCAAGAACTTCAAAACTTTGGAATTTATCTTCCCCAAATGTTTCAGTCTTTTATCTCTCATAATATCTCCATCAACTGACATCCTCAATTACAAAGATTTAAATTCAGATCACACAAAGAAGAGAACAAGGTGGTAACAATAGTATCAAAACAGGGCTCTCTCGCTCAGATAAAGCAAAAATGATCACGATACAACCTTCACTGCTTCTCTCTGAAAAGCTCTAGCGTCAGAGGAGTTCTGAAACTCCTAATCCTCACTGTTGCCTCTCCTGTTCACGCGAACCAAACGCAAGACCGTCTCTCCCTTCCTTTCCCGTCACCCTCTGCCTCCTCTGTTCACGAAATCAACGTCGAACACACTTCCGCGATCCTTCTTCCTCTCAATACCGCGATCTGTTCTTCCCGAGTCCGCACGAAGTCGCTGAGCCTCTCTCTGCCCTAGCCTCGCATAGAGTCGTCGCGACCTTTTTGCCCGAAGCCTTCGCCCTCCTCTGCTCATGCGTCGACGACTAGTGAGGGAAGCAATGTCGGAATCGCAACGCACTTTCTCGTCTTCCGCTCTGTTCGAAACTACAGTGACCGACGTCTTTCCACCCCTTGATCCTTCACGTGATCTTCACATGATCCCCATAAGATAATCAAATAGCAAACTAAGAAAAGAGAGCTAAATCATCATCAAAGAAAAGATCGACTTAGACTTAGCTCTAATATCGCGATAAAAATTATAAAAGGCTACATCTTTAGTTGAATGAACATAATGCTAGCATAAACATTCATATTAGAAAAAAAGGAAAAAAATATGAAATATTATAAAGGAGAATACTCTTCAATCTTTCATAATCAGTATATATCCTATAATAAATATTAAGCTCGTATGACAATATTAATATGTTAAGCTAATAATTCTAATAACTCTAACACCCACCCATAAACTCACAATGTTATAAGGAGCATTGAAGGTTTGTATGATGCAAGAACCAAGAGATTAATGGCATGCATGTCCGATAACCTCAATATGGTAACCAAAAAATTCTTATAACTCTAACAAGGTTTACTTCACGAGTTATTTTGAGTGTAATATTAAGTATAAACTTTATTTGTGCAAATCGAATAATACTTAGTTTGAATTGTTATGATGCTTGACATCATTAACCATATTTGCAGATATGGAATGTCAGCACTGCAACATGATTTCCTTTCTGTTTTAATTCCAATGCGGAACTCGAATGCTATCCGATTCAAATACCAAAAGCAAATAGAACTGAAAAATCAGCCACAAGTAAAATATGGCGGTGTCTTAGAATATGATCTGCAAAATTTGCTACCAAGACGAATTATGACCCAAATCAGAACCCTTTACAGCCATAGACTCCTCATTTTTTTCAAGATGGAGTTAAATTGTTGAGAAGAAAGACAATAAGTTTCTAGACATCTAATATTCATGTATCAAACGGAAAGCAGTATAAGTTATGATAACCTGCAGAAGCAGCATCCAGCGTTCAGCCACAAAATCATAAAACAAAAACAAGCTCAAACCTAAACGTATGAGCTATTGATTCTTCATGTATCAGCATTCAATCCACAAACCTTTCTTCCCTCATCTGGTTTGTCTCATCTCGGAAATCTTAGCATTTTTATTTGTTCTCGTCATAAAGATCTCCGAACACCACTTTGCTCTGATAAAAGATCCGACCCGTTTATGCATATTACCCAAACAAAAACTGAAGAGGGTACCTTTACCTTGGTTTCCGGATGGCGAAGGAAGGGTAGGAGGAGACGCCGAGCTGGGATGATTCCAGACGTCCGGAAGGTCTGGGCCTAAGATGGAGGAGCTGCTACGCCGCCAAGCGGTTTCGGCTGCGTACTTGCGAGGGGAAAGAAGGCTGAAAAGAGAATTCAGAGCCGGAGGGCGCGGCTGCGAGTCTACCAATAACCGCCTCCGCGTCGTGAAGAGAACTCTCATTTCCGACGCTCAGAAGAGGTTCGCCTCGCAGTTCCCACGCAGTTATTGTGGCGTGGCTCTCACGCATTTTACTTGTGACAAAAAAAAAGAAAAATAAGTGTTTGAAGTACCGATTTTTTCGTTCGGACAACAGCGGTTTTTTTTTTTCTCTCTACCGCGATTGGAAGACGCCCCGGACGCGGCTCGAACGCAAAAATTTTTCTGTTTGAAGAATTTAGGGTTTCTTCAGCAATCATTTTGGTGGAATGTGGTCTAAAATGATAAAAATTTATCATTTTTATAATACAACTGAGATATTAAATACTAAATCAAATTAAAATATTTTCATGCATTCACGTAAACTGCAATGGAAAAAAACTTTGTGGTCTTATCAAATGAAACCTTATTTGCAAAGGCCGATGATATTTTCGTAAATGTCAAGATATAATCTCTCCTATCATTCCATCAAAATAATCATAAATATTAAATACATTTATAATTAAATCTTATTATAAAGCTTTAGTTTAAAAAAAGAAAACAAATAATAATAATAATATGTAAACAAACAAATAGTTCACTAGCACACTTATATCTCTCACACTACATCATTGTCATATGCTACAATAATACAAAAAACTACAAAGTTGGCCATCACTACAACAATATCAAATTATCTATCATATAATCCATAAAAACATGACTTCTTCATATCTTCCTCAACATATCCATCTTCATGAGGTTGTTGATTATCCCCCAGTAATTACAAAACATTTATAACATATTTTTTTATTAACTCGATAGCAACAATGAGAAGACCAAAAAAAAGATACTAAAAAACTTACTTGAGAGAAAAAAATATTAAAATTCCTTCTAAATATAATGAATATCTAGAATCAAAAGAGCTTAAACATTCAAAATACTATTGAATTTTAATAAGTGCCTGAAAAACATCATAGTTCAATCCAAACTCAACAAAAAAAGAAAAACTAATATGAACAACCACAAAAGCCCAAGAAACAAGAAGAAGAATAATAAAAGAGAAGAAATTCAAGGCAGCTAAAACAAACAATAAAATGAAATAAAATAAATCTCTTTAATAAAAGAAGGAATATAATATTTAAAATTTAGTCTTCTACTCTTCTAATTAATGATCTCATGAATATTAAAAATCATATTATCTAAAAAAAAATATTAAAGATTTTGTCATTTCTCTTCTTTCAAATATAATAAACAGTAGTGTGAACAATCAATAAGTAAAATCTCTTAATAATATTAGAGGATAAAGAATCTACCTCAGAAAGAATATGCAACATATTGCCACTTAAAAGATGAAAATTTTCATAAAGAATGCATCTTTTTAATAAAGAATGGGAAAAATTACATTCAACGAAATAATGATTACGAATTTCATTATGATTTAAGCACAAAACACAAGAATTATTAATCATAATACATCTAACAATCAAGATCATATATTTTGAGACTGTTATGTAAAATTTTTTATGTAATAGTTGCATTTCTAATAGAGTAGCATTTAAACCAAACATAATTATTCCAATAAATAACAAAAGAGCTATCAAAGATCAAATTATAAATGAATTTTTGAATATATTTATCATGACCCTTCAAAAGAAAAGAAGTAAAACTATTATTAATAGGAATATCAAAAATAAAGTTTAAACAAAAAATCATGAATATTACAAGAGATAAAAAATCCCATTTATTATTAAAAACAACTTTGTACACTTTAGTGAAAGGTGGGAGATTAAACCAAATAAAAATAATATTAAGAAACTTCTCAAGGAGAGAAGAAATATTCAACCAATGACCAAAATAGAAAAAAATACTATTATAAATAATTTAAAATTGAAGGCAATACCTAATCTTAAAAACCACTTGAGATAAATTTTCTAAAAAAGAAGATAAGCTTCTCATATGCTTAATCTAAAGAGACTCATAATAATTAAGAAAACCAAGTTGCTAAAAAAAACAATTAAATTGTCTATGTATAATTTTAGATTTACAAAAATGTCTAAATTAGGCAAATCAATGGCACCATAAATCTTAGGCTTAGTAATTTTAAGCTAAGAAATAGTATAAAGCATAGAATTAGAACCACTATTAAGAAGAGATTTTTGACATAAGGAAGAAATTTTCATTCTTAAACTTTAAAGAATATTAATAGCATGAACCAATAATGCAAATAACTCCAAGTAGTACGCTTCAAAAGTTGAAATCTATCAGCAAAAGATAAAATTTTAAGCTTCCAACCACCAATCCAATTTTGTAACTTATTCCACAACTTGAAACAGTAAGCAACAAGTGACATAGAAGAATTGACAGACACACCTAAATAATAACAATGTAATGTTTTAAATGGAAACCATTAACTTGACAAAAGGAATCCTGTAAATTAAAATCATTAGGCTTAGAAAAATGAATAACAAATTTAGTTTTGTAGCTCTTAATTTAGTAGATTTATAAAAATAATCAAGTAAAAAATTGAGAGTATTAATAGAATTAACACCACCTTTATCAAAAACTAATAAATTGTCAACATAAATAAATGATTAATGTTATAACTCTCAATGATATGTTTAAAAATGATAAAAACATAATGATGAGCTTCTATAAGACAAGAAAAAAACATTCATTATAATTGTAAAAAGATAAAGTAATAGATGGCGCTCTTTTATAATATCAAAGGGAGAAACAAAATAACTCTTCATGTCATTATTAACCATAACAAAAAAGTTAAAGATTAGATATGGAAGTTACAATCCAATTAATGCAAGTATTAGGAAATTCCAAACTAGTTAATAAAAAATAATAATAAATTGACAATTAATATTTTCAAAAGCATTCTAAAATCAAATTTGACACAAAATCTTTTATCAACATTAGTACAATTAAAATTAAAATAAGGGATCGTTAGTCAAAATAATTTTATTTGCAATATCACGACTATAAATGAAAGAAGCTTGGGCAGGATAAATAACATTAGAAAGAAAATTTTAAGTTTATTCACGATAAGCTTAGAAATAACCTTATAAACTATATTGCAAAGAGATATAGACTTAAAATTAGAAGAACTTTGAGCTTGATTTTTCATAGGAATGAGAGTGATATTAGCATGATTGATTGTATTATAATGATTAGAGGAGATAAGAAAATAACGAACAACACCAATATAATCAACTCTTAAAATCTTCAAAATATCCTTTAAAAATTAGTCGTGAAGTCAACAGGACCACGAGACTTGTTACACCCAATTGAGAAAAGCTTGTTTAATTTTCTCATTCAAAAACTCCATAATAAGTTCATAACCTTCTTCAGAATTTAAAATATGATTAATGTGAAAGCATTGGAGTCATAAGCATAATTAGTAAAGTGACCATTGAAAGCCTCATGAAAAAAGAAAAATTGCTTCTCTAGAAATATCATCTTGAGTATTGAAAAATGAATGATGAGTAGAACTTTCCTTAATAAGTTTTTGACAATCATTAATTTTAATTTTTTGATACAAAAATTTAACATTATCCTCACCTTGAGAAAGCCAAGCGTATTTCACTTTTTGTTTTAACCATTTCTATTCGCAATTTAAAGCATTATAGCTAATTGGGATTGAATAACAATCGCCTCCTTTAAAATAAATTTATCATTTGGGTTGTTATCAAAAGAGACATAACTACAAACTTTTGTTTCTTTTAATATTTAATATTATTAGTAATAAATTTATTAGAATTCAAAGAACTATTTTTCATAGCAATTTTAATATTTTTCAACTTGTTACAGAGAGAAATATGAGGGTCTTTCTTTACTGCAATGCTCCAAACAAAATTCACAAGAGAAGTAAACTTATGACAACAACTCCAATAATTTTTATACATAACCTACAAAATAACTTCGAAAAATTACTAAAATAAATAGCAATAGAGTGATCAAAAGTTAAAGGTTTCAAAATTCTAAAAAAAAACTAGAAAACTTTTACATCTAAAGTTCATTGCAAAAAGTTCTATCCAAAAGAATTTTTATAGAGAAATATTTTTGCTGATTAAACCAACTAAAAGAAAGACCATTATAAGGAAGGTCAATTTAAAAACAAAGTTATTAAAATAAAAAAGTTTACAGGGATTAGGAGGAGAACCACCACTTTTCTTGTTAAGCCTTCTAATGCAATTAAAATCACCCAAAACATTCTAAAGTTCATGTATATTACCCACTAAAGAAGAAAAGAAATTCCAAAGATCTACTCTATGAATAACACTGTTATCAGCATAAACAAAGGTAAAGCTAAAACTAATAGACGAGGAGAATGAAATAATATCATGAATAAATATTAAAAGTAGAAGAAATCCATTTAATGCAACTTATACCAGAATCGACCAAATGAAAATAGTTAACACTTTTTTCAAAAGAGAATAAATTAAATTTATTATAAAGAAAATGATTAGAAGTCGTAGAAATAGAAATTTTAGTTTCCAATAAGCAAATAAGATCCATGTTAAAATTCCTATAATAAGTTGTCTACAGTCTGAAACACGAGGATCATCATTAACTCATAGCATTCCAACACATAAATTTTAAAAAAATAATAATAAAATAGAAAACTAAAGAAAACAAACTTAGTGAAAAGAAGCAACCCCTTTTGGTCTCCATTTTCTAGGCGTAGGGATAGATCCTAAGGAGGGACCCACAACTTAAAAAATAATAGAAACCTCAAGATTAGTCAAAGGAGATGGTCTTCCATAATTTTGAATCAAAGTAGGACTCTCCAATTGGTGAGTTTCTAATAGTATAATTAGAATCAATAAGGAAAATCACAAGAAGATTGACAATAGAATCATCATTACCATTTACTGAATGTAAATTCTCTCAATTAAGCATTCCTGAGTTATTAGACATAATGGATCTTGATTAATAAAATCACTATGCAGAGTAATAGGAGGAAACATAACTCTTTGTGGCCGATAAAAACTGCATTGAAATTGGGAGTGATTTTAAGACTACTCATGTGTTTTAATGATGTTTTAAATGGTCAATGTAGCCTGCTATTAAAGCTTCTCTTTGTTACACTGCTAGTAATTTCTGAAGGCTTTCGTAAATGAGCTTAATTATTGATTCATAGCAATAAGAAATTAAAAAGTCATAGACACTTTTTTTCATAATCTGATATTGCGCAACTAAGTTGTAATTTTCAAGCACTAAGCAAATCACACTCGATGACTTCTTGTAGGATAATAGGAATTTATCTTAAATATTTTTCTATAATGCATCATTAGAAAGTGAGAATTTTTATGACATGTTCAAGTCTAAAATCATAAACTTATCTAAAATTGAGTATGACACCAGCACCAAAATCCTACTAAACCAGTAAATATTAAATCATAAAAATTTATCTTAAATATTATTTTTTAATGGATAGAAATTTATCTTATTGAGGACTATCCTCTCAATATGGCTATTTAAATTATTTTTCAAGCCTACACACAACCATGTAATCTATTTCAGTATTCTTCAAGGTTTGAAACCATTCCCTCCATATTGAAAAGAAGAGGAATTGATCAACTAACCGTATTTTATTTTAAAATATATTTGATGCATCGAGATTCATAAAAAAAACGTGCTAAAAAAGTCGATTTTTTGAACAGTAAATAAGCGCTATCAGTCAACGAGTAGAGACATTTAATACTGATGATAAAACAAAGTCTTGTTTATTTGTCAGACTGAGAATAAATAGTGGAGAAAAATAGGGGCGTTTAGGTAAGAAATTAATTCAGAACAAATTGACGCCTTCCGGCAATATCATGTATTTTAGACAACTCATCCCAGCTATCTTGGCTGTACAATAGTTTATATTAATCACGCCTATCTATACCACGTCACAAAAAATAAGTGCTTCGCAGTTGCTTGCCGTGTCGGTTATTTTAATATAAATTCTTAAGCATGTACATTTATAACTGATATGGTAATTTTTTTTGGGGGCGGCGGTGTTTATATTTTTAGATAAATCATGTTTTGACGGCTTTTTTTTAAAAATATTCCTGAAAAATACTTTTTTTCATTTCTTTTAACTAGGTGCGTTAACAATTTTCTAACTGTGATTTAACTTGAAAAAAAAATTATAATAGTCAGAATAACTTTTTGAGCATATGATTATTATTCGACAGCTTCAAAATTATTTTTTAATAAACGGCAGCCCAAAGAGACCCTAAGAATGTAACCTCTCGTAATGAGATCGAGAATTTGGGAATTTGAGAATTTGAATTATACATATTATGTTTTAGATTATCTTTCCCAAAAGTAAAATTCCTTAAAACGTTTTCTTTAGCAATAAGAAATCGGATAGAAATATTTAAATGAATTTATTAATGTTGATGAATATTAAAGTTTTTAGCTTTATTTAAAAATGTTCTTACATTTATAAGATAATGTATGAAAAATTGATGAAGATTAATATTAGATTTATCTCAAAATAAATGATATGAATTTAAAACACTTACAAATAAACAGACCATAATCTATAATCTCCTCTGAAATAGCTTCAAAAATTTTTGAAATAACAAATCATTAACTATAAACTTTAATAAAACATGTGGGTTACAGACCACCCCAAACATATCATTTACATATCAACTACCCTCTTTCACTAATTTCTCAATTCTCACTCATGTATCAAAATTCACGGAATCCAAACTCATATTTTTATTTTTATCAAATTTTCAATAGTTTGATTGTGACACACCTAAATACATCGGAGAATTGCCCGATGGTTAATTTGTAAATATCAATATTTCAGGTGATTTGTGTATAATTATCCCGTAAGACTATAGAATTAAGAAAAATATAAATTATTTAAACAAATATACAGTTAACATTCTGAATTTCAGGAAGGTTTGATGTTGTACCAATCAAACACACATTTCTGATTATGAAATTATTACATTTTATATAAGAGTTGCAGATGTAAAAGTAACGCATGCTCGAAGCAAATAATTTGAGCTAAAATTTCAGTAGGAGATTCTCTTCCTCGCTAATTTGTTGAGCTAAAACTCATCATGCAAACAAGATTACTAGCTCTGTATCGCAAAACCTATCAATATTACATTTAATTTCAAATCAAACAAAAAAAAAAGAGAAAGAAAAAGAAGAAGAAAACACTGCTTGAATTACTTAAAACGTAAGAGAAATCAGCAGACTACTTGAAATATATAGCGGGGCTGGCAGAAGAAGGCTCCCAGGTTCCAGCCTCCTTCATGTACTCCAGATACCTCATCATCTCCGGCTTGGCCGCCGCCTTCTCTTTATTTGAAGATCCGAAGAAAGTGAGCACCGGATGAGAACTGTTTGAGGTACGGGAAGCAGCAGCGGCCTTCTTTGTCTGGGTGCTGTTCTGCTCTTCTTGTAGAAGATCAGGCTCCAAAGCTAAGTTTAGGCGCCGGTAGTTTCGCCGGCACTTTTTTAGGCAGGATGACATGGTTGGAGGTGAGCAAGTTTGGTTCCTCTTCTCCGGTGGTTGGAGGGAAGAGGGGAAGGGATGGGAGTTTATAATAGAAGAATTGATCGCAAGATTTAACTTCATGGGCAACATATTAGTTAAATATAGAATCCATACGTTGCCCCACTCAAGCTGCATAATTTTGATATTATATTTGGAGTATTATTTAGAACATGTTTCATTGAGAAAATGCCCAAAATGCGGTAGATATAATTCAAATAAACAATATATGTTAGCTATAAGTTCACTGTTTTAAGAAATAATTCAACTAAACAATATAAAAAAACTTTAGCAGTTCAAAAGAAACAAGAATTCCACATATAAATGCCATAACCAAAGACACTTGAACACACACATATAGAAGAGAGCTTCAAAGAAACTAGAACTCATCATATGATGTCATAACCAAACACACCCGAACACATCAACACACTTTTTTTTCATACCGAGGAAATCAAAGGACAAAAAAAAAACTCACGTAGATATGTCATTATCACACACACCCGAACGCATACATGAGGAGAACTCTATAAGCCCGCAATGACTTACTTCAACACTGATTTTTTCATTCTCTAAACCTTTTGAACTTAATTTCTCTTAGGATTCGTCTCCTTCACTAATACTGCTACTTTGTTAAAATACTCTATAGGAATATTGTAATCGGATTTAACGCTCAACATTCTAAGAGCTGTTGATAACTCTAAATGTGCGGGTCAATCTTCCCACAAAGAATGTTGTGCAGTACATTCAATTAATTGCAGAATTTGTGCTTCAATGTTTGGTAGTTGATCATCCTCAGGCACATGCTCAACAAATTGAGCTCTATTTGCATCAAAAAATATTTCTTCACATATGTTAGGATCATATTCAGTTGGAAGGACAAGACTTGATGAAGCGCCATCATGACCATACTTAGCATTTTGTTCATACTCTATGTGTAGTATAGTACCAATAATTAGGTTGAAAATTTCTATAATATAAATTTAACTTGACTTCATTTGATGTTAGGAGTGCTTGAAATTTGTGCTTCACATATGGACATTAAAACTTATCCTTGAAAGATAAGTGCAAAGCTGTGATATCACTTGCATAAAATACTCTACATCATTTAAGAGCTCATTAATGAGCTTTTTTCTACCTGAATTCAATTTATTATAAATTCATGACCTCAAATTTTGGATAATTATTAGCGCCTTATATAGAGATTTAAAGATAAAGGCATTCAACTCATCAGTTATACATAGATATTTCCAATCATAGTTATGTGTGCAAAAGATTCAAATTGACATCTTATATAAATTAATATGTATGCAACACCAAACTATTATTTATCACATAAGACATACCACCTTTTAAGAAAAAATGTATGTAACACACACACACACACATACATACGGTTATAGCAACCAAATCATAAATATCACATAAAAAATATCACATGTATATACAACTAAACATATATTTTGTGCTAACATGTATACATCTATAGTTATAACTTTTAATTTTAACAGTCACATCATCCAAATGTATATACAACTACACATATATTTTGTGCTAACATGTATACATCTATAGTTATAACTTTTAATTTTAACATTCACATCATCCAAATCTTTCAACGAACATAAAAATACAGAATGAAGATATCCTAAATGTATGTGCAAATGTATTGGGGCATTTACATACATACCATCCAATTCTTATATATTTATATATCTCAACATCTAAAAAATATTAATACATTTACATTAACACCACTCAAAACATTCACATTATGTTAATACTCTACAACATAAATCGTCGCATAAAAAGGAAAGAAGCCCTTAAGAGATTGAAATACGACAGTTACATCACTAGAATTCGATTGGGTTGTCAAACTTGAAGCACCGCCAACTTATCACCGCTGCGAGCACCCCACCGAAGAGAACTAGTAGTCACGAACGTCATAAGAGCTAAAGGACATTGTCAAGAAATACTTTGCCGAAAGAACCCTAATTGAAAATAGAAGAAGAGTGAAATGAGTCGTTCGATGGCTGGGTTAGATTATGAAAAGGTTAGAGGTGGATTACTAGCCGAAACGAATGTTGCAAGGAAATTTTTAGCCTGTATTCTAGCCATTTTTAAGTTAACACGGCAGAAAAATCAGCATTAATTATAAAAGCTGTTTTTTTCATCTTATTTATTAAAGTGTGATGATTGTGACAAAACTGTTGTAAGATTTTTTTAGAACAATACTTTTGAAATTTAGTATAATGCGGCTTGATTTATTGATGCAAATAGGGGTATAAATACCCATTACAAGACTTACTGGTAAGGAAAACAATAAAAATAGAACACAGTAGAAAATGAAATGAATAATAATAAAAATATAAGAGACAGTTAATCTCTTTAATTAAGGAGAGAAATAAATAAAGATTCCCAAGATTCATCATATAATTTATAACCCTCTAAATATAGAGTTATAACAAATATGAAATATAGTCATTAGTATTTTTCGAGATCTTTCAGCACTCCCCCTCAAGTTGAACTTGGTTGAAAATCATATTCAACTTGAATTTGAAAACATCGGTTGCGGTATGCTGATTGGAGACTGGAGCTGATTGGACATGTAGCATCAATTTGCCAAAAAACTCCAACAATCCTCAAATCGTAAGTGTCGAAGCCTGAGAGTGTCGAAACCTGAGCGCGTCGAAGCCTGAGAGCTCTGAAGTCGAGAATACCGACGCTTGAGAGAGCCGAAGCATGAGAGTGGTCTGGACGAGGGCTAAGCTCAATTTTAAGACATTGAGGAATTTGTAAGTCACCGGTTGGCTGATAATTGCATGAAAGCTGCAAGAAGACTGCAGGGAGGTTGTAGGAAAGTTGTAAGGAGGCTGCAAGGAGGTTGCAGGAAAGCTGCAGAGGGCCAACGATAGTGCTCAGAAAAGTTGGAGTGCTCAGAGAAGACTGCAATAATGCTGCAGGCAAGAGCTGGCCAAA
>NW_018164869.1:6230318-6235964 GCF_001263595.1 Phalaenopsis equestris | reverse complement strand
AGGTTCCAACGGCAGGAAAGGCCGCAGGAAGGGGTTCCAGTGGAAGGAAAAGCCATCAAGGGATAGGTCCGACTGTCAGCAGGGAATAATTCTGGTGGAGGAAGGTTTGTTGCAAAGAAAATTCAAGCAATGAAATTTGAACAAAGGAGCTCATGCAAGGAGAAGTCTGGTGCTCGGAAGAACATGAAGAGCTCCAGAGGAGGGCCTGCAGATTAGCCAAAAAGGATGTGGACAGATAATTGATTGAGAGACTGCAACATAAAAAGATTCGGACAAGAGGAAGAGATCAGGCAGAGGGCTTGAAGAACTTGGAGAGGATTGGTTGTTGCTTGCTACAACTTGTTGCTTATGGGATCACGAGGATATCCTGTTGTTGCTACTATAGGGAGAGGATGCAGGCAGAAGAGGGCTTGCAGTAGGGAGGTTCAAGATTCCAAGGAGAGCGATTTTCTGGAAGGAAATCGGGAGAGCCCCTGCAACCATATAATGAGTTTTGGTTGCAGGAAAGTGAAGATTTGGTAAGGAGATCTGACAGGGCTGACTACAGGAAGATCTAGCAGGAAGGAGATCCTACTGGAAATTTCAGATCCTACTGGACCTACTGGAAATTTCAGGAGGAAGGAAACCCTGTATTAGGTATTGAAGAGGCCAATAGAAGAATCTGGGTAAGAAATAACAGCAAGGGGATCTTGCTGAAATTGTAGGAAAGTCCGTTAGAAATTGCAGAGGAAGGATCCAGCTGGTAGTTTACGGATTTGGCTAGCAGAAAGGAGAAGTTTGCCACCATAACTTCCATGTTTATCCATATTTCCTCCTTTAGTTTGGTTAATAGATTGCATGCAAGGAGGCATATGGATGCATGAATCTCCTATAGTATGCTTCTCCATCAACTCGCTCTCTGGGTCGATCCCAGAACAATCATCGTAAGGTGAAAAATAGGGCATGCGGTGAAACTCCTCCATCTAGGCCTTGACATTCTTCTGCGCGCCATATCCACGGGGAGAACTCATGGTAAGCGGGGTGGTGGAGGAAAACATGTCGAGTTTAAAATCCCAGTACGAAGGAGTTGAAAAGGAGTTTGTGTGGCGAAGCTGAAGGGTAGAGATAGCAAAATCGGAGGGTCAATCTACGAGAGCGAGGCAGTGTTGGCCGCCTCTAGAACTTCTTATGAATCAAGAGGCTAAGAATCTCATGCAGAACCTCTAAAGGCAATTGGGAATAACATGTTTTCTTGCTTGTTCATCTTCCCCACAATAACAATAAACTAGTGGAATACATAAGCAACGTAAAAAAACTGCAACTTGTGACGCATTCAAAATGCTGAAAAAGTTGGGCAATAAAATGGTCTTCTGCAGCTCCGCTAGAAGCAATCAGCTTAAACAGAGGCCTTAGCCACTGTAAAATCCAATTCTCCACTTCCAAGGGAAGTTAAAAAATTTCGCAATAGAAGGAGGTCCGAAGTTCAGAATTTCTATAGCAGAAGGAGTTGAAGACTCGCAAGAAGTAGTCGGAGGCAGACTTGATGGAAGCAGTTGAAGGAGGAAGAAGCAGTCTAAAATGTTGTCAGTCGTACTATGATAAAAAAATGAAATCCCTAGAAGAGGTGTGACAGAAATAGATTTCTTTATTGCAATACAACCTTTCAGTTGCAAGCAAAACCATAACTGTCGATAACTGTGACGAACGGACCTCCGACGCATCATCGAAAGACCAATGTTTGGATGACCGCTGCAACAAAAACAAGTCCGAGAGCGCTGCTTGGTTTGCTTCGCAGGAAACAGACGGAGATGTCAGTGCAGAGATAAATGTGATTGCTGCTTGATGAAAGAATTCAGACGGAGAACCGAGGTTTTCGGGGATGATGCGAAGTTCTTAGCGGAGGTTAAGTCTGAGAAGGAAGAAGCATATCTGGATTTGAAGAACGAGCTGAATCTCCCCCTCGTCGCGAAGGATGGCGGCAAGCATGCGACCGAACTCATCGTCGCCGAGTTTGGACAATCGAATGATGAAGAAGTCCTTGATCTGCAATTGACAGAATGAAAGAACAAAAAATGTCTTATAAACAGACCACAGGTAGAAGAAAGATCTTCCTCCGACTCAAGATGCGTGCGTGAATCAGATGGAAGAGAACCTCTTTCAGCTCAGACGATCAAAGGAGGAAGAAGCTCCTTGCGGCTTAGACGATTACGATCGGAGGAGGAAGAGGATTCTCGCAGCTCTCGTCTAACTCGAAGGGCGACAAAAATATTGCAAAGGGTTCGAGTCTCCAGACAGACGAAGCAGTTGTTGAAACAATCGAGCGGCGAGCCAGCAGTCAGTGAACGATTCGAATAGCTCGAGATCGAACGACACATATCAGACGAATAGCTCCAAAATCGAGCTCTTTAGGCGAAGCAGAGGGCTCCGAAGAATCAGATCCTTAATATTCTAAATATTTCCAAGGTCACCGGGAGAGAAGAAGAGTGTCCCTCCCTCCGACAATTCTCGAAAGAAGATCGGTGGCTAGAGTACAAAATTAGGCTTTGATACAATGTTGAAATTTAGAATAATGCAGATACTTGATTTATTGATGCAAAGAGGGGTATAAATACCCATTACGGGATTTACTGGTAAGGAAAACAATAAAAACAAAATACAGTAGAAAAGAAAATGAATAATAATAAAATATAAGAGACAGCTAATCTCTTTAATTAAGGAGAAAAATAAATAAAGATTTCCAAGATCCCTCATATAATTTATAAACCTCTAAATATAAAGTTATAACAAATATGAAATATAATCATTAGTATTTTCGAGATCTTTCAACAAATACATATATATTTGTATTTCTCATCATAAAACTTTCTAAGAATTTATTTTCTTCACCACAACTTTATAATTATCTTATTAAAAATGTACCGACACCCCCAAATAGACTCTAATCTATTTTCATTTAGATTTCAACGAGCAGAACATTCTTTTTCTTTCTGATCTATGTCAATGCTCATGCTTTAACTAATCTTTGGTTCTTTTACAATTTTTTTAGTTTTTTTTTTAATTTGATTATCTCATCAATGACAGCAAGAAATAATAGAAAAAAGGCATCGCAACTTTTCGTTGTCACTTCCCAGAATACGCCATGGAGCAGTCCTGAAAATATAATAAATATGAAGAGAGTTTACTTAATTAATACATAATATTATAGGGTTTCATTTCAGTAGGTGCATGTTGGCATCAGCAAGATGTTGACATTGATGGGTTTGCCTATAAACACTTGAAAGGCAATTTAAAATGGGATGAAGAATTTTAAATTTAATGAATCACTAATTTTTATGTGCTTTTATGATGTTTCTGTTACGTAAGAAATTTTCTTAGAAGAACAATTGTATAAATTTCTTAATTAATATTTTTCATACAGTTATTACTTATATAGTAACTGTTAAAAGAGACGAAAAACATCTTGTCAGATAATGGGACGGGCATATGATAATATGGATTGCATCACATCATGAGCATAATGGCGTGATGACACTCACACCACCCACAATTATGTGTATAATATTTTCTTAAAAAAAGCCTCTAAACAAAACACACACACACACACATATATATATATAGTGATGAAATTTTTATATATACTTCTAAGAATTCAATCAGTTAGAAATCAAAATCACATCATGGAATATGGCCGCACAAAATCGAAAAATCTCAAACAAAAAATCAAGCAGAAGAAAACTAAAGACAATTTCAGAAAAAAATCACTCAAAGATTTAACGTGAAAAAATACATAAACAAAAAAAAAAAGTCACAAAAGCACACCACAAAGAAATTTCTCTTATGAATTACCGGAAATTTACAAAAATACTAACTCAAATCTCCTCTCTACAATCAATAGAACTTACAAGACTTTGCTCCAAACATTTCCCCTTGATCTGACAAGAGAAATCACTTGTCGAAATCCTTCTCATCGATTCCAGTCTCATTTACGAGAGCCTTGTAGAAACACTGCACGAGAGGGTAGTACCGTTCGTCACTTGAATAAAAAGCTTTAAATTGAATCGAAAGAGAGAATTGCACCTAGC
This sequence comes from Phalaenopsis equestris, assembly GCF_001263595.1. Taxonomy (NCBI): domain Eukaryota; kingdom Viridiplantae; phylum Streptophyta; class Magnoliopsida; order Asparagales; family Orchidaceae; genus Phalaenopsis; species Phalaenopsis equestris. Next base: position 6,231,903 of record NW_018164869.1, on the reverse strand, counting down.
GCGCCCGCGCCACTCTTGGATGCGGGAGTGTCGAGCCCTCTAAAGCCGGGCGCATAAGCACCTGAAATGTGGCACGGGGGCTCTGTAGACCCTGGCACAGGCATGTCTCATATTACAAGGGTTTGTCACGCTCATTGTGTGCAACCACGATCGCGCTTGTCCGGGGGCAGGTGGGCCACACGAGAAAACCTCGTACGTGTTCAACAAGTTGCTTGGTTGCTTCATTGCATCTATGAGTGCTCTTTCAGGCCCAACACCTCAATAATGTATGTACACACACACATGTATATAACATTTTAATGGCCTCCATATATTTTGGGATCATTGAAATTCCAATTTAATCAAATGCAAATCTTCTAAAAGAAAGATTTACTTCCTTGTCACCCGAGGCTTCTTCATGCAAGCCTTCATCTAAAATTACTAATTGATTGTGATTTATCAGATAAATAATAGTGTTTATTGCTTAAGCTCAAAACTATTTTTGCAAGCCTGCATGCAGTCTCATGCTCCTAACACGCTCCATGATTATTCTATTCATGCGCTCAACCACAACACTCTGTCGTGGTCTCCTCGAAAAAATGAACCCATGCTTGATCCCCTCTGCAGCACAAAAGTTCTTGAACTTCTTATCATGATACTCACCCTCATTATCCGATCAAACACGCCAGCTTTGAAGCTTTCTCATTTTCTACCATAGCCTTCACTTTTTAAACACTTTAAATACATCAAATTATTTGCTTTAAGAAGTTAAACCATACTTTTGTAGTGAAACTGTTAATAAACGCGATAAAGTAGTGGGTGCTTCTAATGAAATGAAATTGAGTAGAACCCCATACATGAATATGCACTAGCTCCAATTTCTTTAACTTCAAGAACAACCCATTTTTCAACTTATCATATATACAATTTCACACAAATCCAAATCTACTAATTTCAAAATTCAAAGTTTATTCAGTGAAATTATGGACTTCATACATTTCTCACTCATATGACCAAACCTATAGTGCCATAGACCTGCATCGACCTTGGTTTTAATCATATCAATGAAATACGCCATTTCACTAATTAAGTAAAGAGTGCCTTCAATATTGCTCTGAGCCATCACCATTGTCCCTGAGTTTCTTTATATGGACCACCTGTGAAAGAAGTCGCAAACCCTGACTTTCCCGACTAGCTCAAACAGATGAGATTTCTCTTCGGACTTAGAACATGTCTAACTTCAGTAAGCTTCTAGATTGTTTTATTTGACAACTTGATATACAAATCACTCTTATATACTATATTGAAGGTCTTGTTGTCTCTCAGGTAAATCTTTCCTAGATCACTCTGAGTGTAATTTTTGAATACCTATTTATTGAGACATAAACAAAAATAGGCATCTGAATCCATTTTCTAAGATTCAGTGCTTTTTAGGGATAACATTAGGGAGTCGCCTCAGATTTCAACTTTGGATATATTTATAAAGAGATTCATTTCATGTTCTCTATCACCATATTTCTGTAGAGCTTTACAATCCTTTTTAAAATGTCATTTTTTTTCTACAGTTCCAACATCCTGTCAGCACTATTTTTGGTGTGGGGTTTGC
>NW_018164869.1:6229495-6230218 GCF_001263595.1 Phalaenopsis equestris | reverse complement strand
ACCTAAAAAGAAATGTGAATTCGTGTATGTTATTTATTTTTTTTTTTTGCTGGGGATTTTTATCAAATGGGTATGTGTGGCCAAATTCAGAAAATGAAAACTCTCAGTCTCACTAAGGATTGGAGAGTAAGTTTTTAAGTGTGTTGTTTTGTTTTTTTTTTTTTTTAATAGGGATCAACATGTAAGGTTGACCTCAAAATAGGGATTCAAGGTCAAGATACGAATATTGATATCAAAGGAGAGTCAGACATTTGGAACTGACTTCCAATAGAAGAAATCAGAAGTGTAGGACTGATCTCAAATAAGAATTGAAATTATTAGATCAATTCTTGAAAGATGTAAATTGGAAATATCAAAATGATTCAAAGTGAAAATTATCCGATCAATTTGGGAGAACATAAATCAGAAGTATTGAACTGATTTAATGTGAAAGCTGAAATTATTGAATTAATTTTAAAAAGTTATGAACCAGAAGTATCGAACTGATTCGATGTGAAAATTAAAATTATCATATCAATTTTGAAAAGTTATGAATCAGAAGTATCAAACTGATTCGATGTGAAAATTGAAATTATCAGATCAATTTTGAAAAGTTATGAATCAGAAGTATCGAACTGATTCGATGTGAAAATTGAAATTATCAGATCAATTTTGAAAATTATGAATCATAAGTATCGAACTGATTCGATGTGAAAATTGAAATTATCAGATCAATTTTGAAAA
>NW_018164869.1:6228339-6229234 GCF_001263595.1 Phalaenopsis equestris | reverse complement strand
AACACAAAATTGCGTAAAATGTGTGATTTTGTAGAGATATAGACCAAACTAGGGTCATACTGCGCAAATAAGGAATCTCAAAATTGAGAAAACTTATTCGGCAAAATTTTTATTGTAAAATTTTATTTATAAAGATTTTTTTTTTTGTTCATCATCACGAACCAATGTATAGCTCAATGGTTTTCAACCACATTAAGAAGAGTTCATGTCAGAAAAAGACTCTGAAATTCTTCATTATTAATTCATACAGTCATTTTTACAATATATCATGTACATATCTCAAAGATGGAAAGTACATTATGCTAAACGCACAACTAGCACATCAATGAGTACACAATATAAAGTATAAAACAAACTGTTTTCATATTACTTTCCACATAGTCATACATCTGCGTGCCTGACCGTAGAGGATCTTCTTGCAAATTGCGTTATGAGTTATCAAACAAGCTGACCTTCTAAGCCATTGTTTTGAGATAGCTTAGTGGTGCAACGAGTTCATAACTCATATGGCTGTAACTGTTCAAGCTCTTGATCTGGCTGAAATCCATATGGGGTTTTGTCATCATCCATTCTTCTGAAAGTTATTGACACTCGACGGTATCGAACAATGTTTTGCTATGTCAGCTCCATTCCCCTTCAGAATCAAGACGGATCCTCTAACTTCAGCAGATCCCCGGAATTCACCTGGACCAATTATATCTATATCTGTGCCAAACAGTATGCTGCTCTCCAATATGAAGGAGACTGTACAGAACAGACGAAGAAAGTCATGATGATCAATATGTGGAGGAATACAATCCCCTTCTTCATAAATGTTAATTATAGAACTATTGGGGATCCAACTTGATGGAATTATACTTCATTGCACCAATCATGTCACCATCCATTTTATCGT
>NW_018164869.1:6226203-6228239 GCF_001263595.1 Phalaenopsis equestris | reverse complement strand
TAGACCTCAACCAAAAGTGAGGTCAACACATCCTTTTATGTCTTTTATTTTGTTTAAGCTTGACTTTTTTCCTTCTAGACTTGAATATTTCCCTACTTGTAATCATGTCCAGATTCATTCCTCTGTTTTTCGCATTCAATGTAGAACATGAAGATTCATCATTCATTGTCTTTCTATGTACTTCTTAATTCAATACCAACCTAATGATATCATCAAAGTTCAACTTCATATTCCCATAAGAGTTACTCATTACAGTGACCAAACCATCCCAGCTCTCCGATAATGAAGATAAAATTAACAGCGTTCTCACCTCATCATCAAATTTGATCTCTACAAAACAAAATTTACTTGTTGCAATATTGAAATTATTCAAAATTTTTTGTCACTAGACTCTCTTTTACTATCTTCATGTTGAAAAATCTCTTCATCAAAATTTTTTTTATTAAAAGCAGAATGTTTTTTGAACTTCTTTATCAGTGTCCTCATGAGATCCACCATCATTTTCTCATTCACTTCATATTGAATGAAACAAATGAGAAAAGCGGCAAACCAATCAAACTTTGAGTCATTCGATCTAACACTTCTCATTCCTCCATATTCATAGACTTAGGCTTCTTAGTGATTCCTAATAGTGAAAGATATAATTTTTTATGATACAACAAATCATCCATTTGCATCCTCAAGAATGTGAAATTTGACTTAATGAACTTCTTTATTTTGTACCTTACTTGGTTGGACATCGCGTCCACTCAATTCAAAGAACTTCTGTTATTTTGACCCCCAATTAATGAACTAAGGTAAAAGGGCAATTTTGTAATGTGGCACCGCCACCTACCACATCTCACCTACCGCTCACCTACTGGCCACCTACCTCCCACCTACCACTCTCTTGTTTCTATAAATAGAGAGGGTGTGAAGCTTAGGAGAGCAAGGGAGAAGATATCTTATGCTACCATAAAGGAGGAGAGAATAGCTATAGAGTTAGAGAGGAGGAGAGCATCTTGAGGCCTTGTATCAAGGTGTCACTTGAGAGGGAGGCCATAGAAGGAAGATGAGGACTCATCTCTATGTATAAGCTATGTATTCTCCATTTCTTTTACCTTAGTGAAATATTTGATTGATTCTCTCCCGTGGACGAAGATCTAGTTGGATCGAACCACGTAAACGATCTGTGTTTGCTTGTGTTCTTTTCGTCTCATTTCTTTGCCAGGAAGTACATATCTCACAACAATTGGCGCCGTCTGTGGGAAGATCCATACTTCTTGGCTAGAGGTGTCCGCTTAAAGGTGTTCGCGGCCAGTGACGAAGAAGAGGAGTTCGACATTCACGAACAGAGGAGAAAGCAGATGGCAGCCAAATCGCGACAGATTCGGTGAGCAGTGAAAGCTTTGATCGACTGAATTAGCACCGCAAGTTGTGTGATTCGGCAAGACAGAGAAGGAACTGTCCGCGAAGGAGCAGAGGAAGGCGGGTAGTTCGGTCCGCGAAGGGGCAGATCTCGTGAAGGAGGAGGATTTCTGCGACATCTAGCACACGCTATGGCAGAAGCACGCCGCGACAGCTCTCGGAATTCAGTAGGTGCTCAAAAAAGGCGGACTTCAAACGTTATTGGGGATCAAGCCACAATGATGGGTTCCGCCAAATTTGACATCGAGAAATTCAACGGGAATAATGATTTCGGTCTACGAAGAGTAAAGATGAGAGCTCTATTTCAGCAGGGTGTTGCAGAATCTTTGCAAGGATTGACGGCATTACCGGCCGACATGACCGAGAAGGAGAAGACCGACATACTGGACAAGGCCTACAGCTTGATAATCCTGAGCTTGGGAGATAAAGTTCTGAGGGAGGTGTCGAGGGAGACAACGACTCAAGCACTTTAGGCCAAACTCGAGGTACTCTACCTGACAAAGTCTCTGACTAATAGGCTCTTTCTGAAGCAGCGCTTATACTCCTTCAAAATGCATGAAGACAAATCCGTCTCAGAGCAGATTGACGAGTTCAACAAGATCATTGATGACCTCGAGAACATCGACGTC
>NW_018164869.1:6224328-6226109 GCF_001263595.1 Phalaenopsis equestris | reverse complement strand
ACTCTGGAGGAGGTTCAATCTCTTATTAGAGCTAAAGAACTCCAGAAGAAGCACAGCACGAAAGAGAAAACCAGTGGAGATAGTCTGACAGTTGGAGGAAGATCGAGCAAGAAAGGCTTCAAAAGTGATCAGAGCAGATCAAAGTCCAGAAGGAAGGGCAGAAGTCAGTCTTCTAAGGGATCTAACAAGTGTTACCACTGCCACAAGGAAGGTCACTTTAGAAGGAACTGTCCGGATAGAAAGAAAAGTTTTCAGGAGAAGCCCAGAGATTCTGGAGAGGCAAGCGTAGCCTCAGATGGCTATGATTCAGCTGAAGCTCTAACGATCACAAAATCTGAATCTAGCAGGGAGTAAATCCTTGACTCTGGGTGCTCCTTCCACATGTGTCCCCACAAATACTAGTTCGAGTCACTGCAGCTGGAGAACGGTGGGTTTGTTCTACTTGGTGATAACTAAGCTTGCAGGGTAGTCGGCAGCGGGACAATCAGAATCAAGATGTTCGATTTAGCTGAAAGGATACTGCAGCACGTCAGGTATGTCCCGAAACTCAAAAGAAATCTGATCTCTTTAGGTACACTGTAGTAAAGTGGATACTCATTCAAGGCAGAGAAAGCCTGCATCAGAGTATCAAAAGGTTCTCTCATAGTCATGAAAGGAGTCAGAAAGAATGGACTATACTCACTAGTTGGAAGAACCGTGATCGGCAACTTCTCAAATGCAGTTCAATCAGAACCTGACAGGACCAGACTATGGCACATGAGACTGGGGCATGTAAGTGAAAGAGGCTTACAAGAACTGTCCAAGCAGAGTCTGTTATGTGGAGATCGAATCAGCAAACTCGAATTCTGTGAACAATGTGTTTTGGGGAAGGCCACCAGGGTGAAGTTCTCTACCGGAACTCACTCATCAAAGAAATCCCTTGACTATGTTCACAGCGATCTATGGGGGTCAGCCAGAACTCAGACTCATGGAGGAGGAAGATACTTCATGTCCATCATAGATGACTACACCAGGAAGGTATGGGTTTTCATCCTTAAATCAAAGGATGAAGCTTTTCAGAGGTTTAGGGACTGGCTAACTGTCACAGAAAATAAGATGGAAACCAAGCTGAAGCACTTGAGAACTGACAATGGCTTAGAGTACTGTTCAGAGCAGTTCGAGGAGCTGTGCAGAAGGAATGACATCACAAGACACAAGACAGTCCGGAACACTCCTCAACAGAATGGCCTGGCTGAGAGGATGAACAGGACTCTCCTGGAGAGAGTGAGAAGCATGTTGCTAAATGCAGGTCTACCCAAAAGTTTCTGGGGTGAAGCCGTGTCAACCGCCTGCTACCTTATCAACAGATGCCCAGTAACTGCTATTGAAGACACCTTCGGAGATGTGGTACGGGAAACCAGGTAACTATGATAATCTCAAAGTTTTTGGATGTACTGCATATGCTCATGTTAGACAGGATAAGCTGGAAGCAAGGGCTCTGAAGTGCATTTTCATTGGATACCCACCTGGAACTAAGGGCTACAAACTCTGGTGCCTAGATCAACAGAAATGCATCATCAGTAGAGACGTGACATTCGATGAGTCCAAAATGGCGAATCTATATAGCAATGCTGCTAAAAACAGTATCACTAAGATAATGAGGATACTTCAATTGAGGTGGAGCTGCAACAACAACGAACTTTGACAGATCAAAGGACTGGTGTGAACGATCATGATGAAGTGGCAGAGGAGCAGCAAGTGATTGAGCCAGAAAGAAGATCTGATGACTACAGCTTGGTAAG
>NW_018164869.1:6202629-6224267 GCF_001263595.1 Phalaenopsis equestris | reverse complement strand
CGAAGAGATAGAAGAAGCAGAACCGAGCAACTACAAGGAAGCCCTAAAGAGCAAGGAAAGACTCAGGTGGGAAGAGGCAATGAATGAGGAAATGGCTTCTCTGATGAAGAACAAAACCTGGGAACTTGTAGATCGACCAAAGAACAAACGAGTGGTTGGTTGCAAGTGGATTTTTAAGACGAAAGAAGGCACGCCAGGTATTGACAGGATCAGATACAAAGCCAGACTCGTTGCAAAGGGATTCACTCAGGTAGAAGGAATCGACTTCAACGAAATCTTCTCGCCCGTCGTGAAGCACTGCTCCATTAGGATAGTCTTAGCACTAGCGGTTCAATTCAATTTGGAATTAGAGCAGCTAGATGTTAAGACTGCGTTCCTGCATGGAGAGCTTGAAGAAACCATCTACATGGATCAGCCAAATGGGTACTGCACACCTGAGACAAAGGACAAAGTTAGCTTACTGAAAAAAGCTTTGTATGGACTGAAACAAAGCCCCAAACAATAGTACAAACGATTTGATGAGTTCATGCTAAAGATCGGATTTGTCAAATGCTGCTACGACAGTTGCGTGTACATGAAGTGGCAAGACGGTGAAATAAGTTCCTACTTGTTTCTTTATGTGGATGATATGTTAGTAGCCAGAAAAAGCAAGGAGGAAATCCAGAAGATCAAAGGTATGCTAAATTCTGAATTTGACATGAAGGACCTGCTACAAAGATCCTAGGGATGGAGATTACTAGAGATAGGAAAAATGATACCTTATTCTTATCTCAAAATTCATATATTCAGAAGGTTCTAGCAATGTTCAACATGCATGAGGCTAAGCAGGTTGCAACACCCATTGGCCAACACTTCAGATTGCCAAACTCTCAAGCACCAGAGACTAAAGAAGAGAAAAGGTACATGGAGGGTATCCCTTATGCCAACGGGGTTGGTAGCATAATGTATGGGATGATCTGCAGCAGACCAGATTTGGCCTACGCCGTTAGCATTGTAAGCAGGTTCATGGCAAACCCAGGACAGGCTCACTGAGAAGCACTAAAATGGATCTTGAGGTACCTGAGAGGCACTACAGACCTGGGTCTACTCTTTAAAAGGCAGGAAAACAAAAAAGAAAATGTAGTTGGTTACGTGGACTCAGATTATGCAGGAAGCATTGACACCAGGAAGTCACTGACCGAATTCATTTTCACTGTCTTCGGTACCGCAGTCAGTTGGAAGTCTAACCTCAAATCCGTTGTGGCCCTCTCGACAACAGAGGCCCAATACATCGTTGTGACTGAAGCAATTCCCGCAGTCAGTTGGAAGTCTATCCTCAAATCCGTTGTGGCCCTCTCGACAACAGAGGCCCAATACATCGTTGTGACTGAAGCAATCAAGGAAGCCATGTGACTAAAGGGCACGACTGAAGAGCTTGGGATACATCAGAAGGTGATAACTGTGTTTTGCGACAACCAAAGCACCATTCACCTAACCAGAAATCAGGTATTTCATGAAAGATCCAAGCATATAGATAGAGAGCTTCATTTTGTGAGGGATGTCGTTGCCAAGGGTTCAATAGTAGTGGAAGAGATACCTACTGAAGAAAATCCCGCTGATATGCTCACCAAGGTGCTACCGACAACTAAGTTCAGACACTGTCTGGACTTAGTAAACTTCACCAAGGGCTGAGGCCCTCTCAGGGGTCAGGTGGAGGGAATCTTTACTTCGAAGCTTCTCAATTGAGGGTCAAGGTGGTTTTGTAATGTGGTACCGCTCACCTACCACATCTGACCTATCGTTCACCTACCATTCACCTACCGCTCACCTACCTCCCACCTACCACTCTCTTGCTTCTATGAATATAGGAGAGCAAGGGAGAAGATATCTTATGCTACCACAAAGGAGGAGATAATAACTATAGAGTTAGAGAGGAGGAGAGCATCTTGAGGCCTTGTATCAAAGTGTCGCTTGAGGGGGAGGCCATAGAAGGAAGATGAGGGCTCATCTCTATGTATAAGCTATGTATTCTCCATTTCTTTTGCCTTAGTGAAATATTTGATTGATTTCCTCCCGTGGACGTAGATCCAGTTGGATTGCACCACGTAAACGATCTGTGTTTGCTTGTGTTCTTTTTCGTCTCATTTCTATGTCAGGAAGTACATATCTCACAACAACTTCCACTCTAATAAAACTTGTTGGGATGTAAATTATACATACATCATTTAAGGATTTGTTTAATTAAAAATCAAAACAACACTGCTGAAGGGATTTCATAGATTAAAAAATTCAGAAAAAAAAATTGAACATCAACATAACAAAAATAATTCCATAAAAAACACTCCAAGATTGAATGTAGCAAAACCCGTAGGAAGAGGAAAAAACACGAAGCCACACCATTAAATTTTCACTATGAAGAACTAGGAATGTATAGAATGCCCATTCAGATCGCCTCGCTATAATCAATGAAACCTACAGGACTTTACTCTAGACCCTTCCTCTCAATTTCACAAGAGAAAATGCACACTAAAATCCTCATACTCGACTCTTCTTTCCTTCACGAGAACCTTGTCGAAACACCACAAATAAGAGTCATAACCTTCATCACTTGAATTGATAGCTTTAAACCGCACAGAAAGAGAGAACCACACATGGTGCACCCGCGCCACTCGTCCTCACGGGAGTGTTGAGCTCTCTGAAACAGGGTACATTGGCACCTGAAATGCGACACGGGGGGTGTTGTAGACCCCAGCACGGGGCGCGCCCCATATGGGCAAAGGTGTGTTGCACTCTCTTTCTACAGATGTAGGGGTGCCGTCCGGGCACGGATGCACTGTGCCAGAAACCCTCCTGGGTGCTCGATCTGTTGCTTGTCTATTTCATTGTGGCTCTGGGTGCTCTCTTAAACTCCACACCTCAACAATATATTTAGACATGCACACACACATGTATATATCATTTTGATGGCCTCTATATATTTTGGGATCGTTGAAATTTTTATTTAATCAGATACAAATCTTTATGTTAGAGCATCACTTTTAAGTATGCCAGGACCACCTTCACGCATATCATAACTTTGCAAGTCACTTCCACCATATATGAATTTATGCTGTAGAAACCTTTTCCTATTGTTATCATTATTCCTTGCAAATTGCCCCGCAACTATCTCTTGGTCTGTTACAGCGCTCAGCTGTCATCTTTACAGACTAATTAAGTTTGGATGATAGCTTTCTTTGAAAACTTGAACAGCTCATCCTATTCAGAGAAAAAAATCATATAATGTACCTAACAACAAAATTCATCAAGTAACCAATAGCTTCTAGAATTTATGTTTTCAAAATATTAATATGAAAAATACTATACCTATATTACATGCTTTGTATAACTGGCTGTAAACGAAAATGATTGGACTGAGAAATTCAACTTTTATTTATTTAATTATTTTGAGATTCAACTCAACCAAACATGCAATATATATTTAATATTTAATCATATGACTTCTTGAGCTTTCTAATCAAACAATTCATAAGTGTGGAATGGTGTGGATTCAATAGAACTAATCTAGAAGTTGTATATTTATAAATGATGTTGCAGAGTTGCAGAAGTTGGTAGAGATACTGATCTGGATGGTTTGACAAATGCCTTTTATATCTCACTTATGCCGTAAAGCTGGATCGGTGGTAATGTTAGATCTACCCTTGACCTAAGAAAGCAATCTTTGACAATGCTGTGTGAGTTTAATGATGGATATAATTGAGTGATGGCTGTCATTGTGGTAGAGGTATTAGGATAATAGAGATGACAACCATTCGGATTAAATTGAGGCCTGATTGAAACAATATAAAGGGGTTCAAATAGGTCACAATTTGAAAAGATTTTTTTCAGCAGTTTTATTAAGAATAATTTTCTTTTTATGATTATTATTAACCACTGCACTTCTGAATTTTTTTATTAGTACATGCCAGTCCTCACCATCATGTGACCAGGATGCCTTAATAACTGACATAAACTTTGCAGATTGGTATACTAGGATGAATTGTTCCTTTGATGTATCTTAGAAGTCCCTTTAGAAGCCGAAAATGTTTGTTTGAGGTTTCTTCATGGATTAGCATTATTGATTTATAATGAATATAATATTTGGTTGAGTTATTGTCAGGTACAAAAGTGTAGTGATAAGAGATACAAAGATGAAATTTTAAAGGCACACTCATTCAACCATTCGATCAACAATCATTCAGCTTAAAAATGAGCTTCACAATATTCCAATGAATAATCAAATAATGTCCCAATCCCCATCTTTCATGTAATCTCAAGTCGGTAATATCATACCATCCAATTCACATATAGACACCGAAGACATTATACTTAACATTCTAAATAGACTACTTTTCTTTTATCAAGCCTTCAAGAAACCCATCCATCCAAAACTCAAACAAAGACAATCTTTATTCATTGTTATGTGGAGAGAAAATCAACATAATTAATGTTCAAGCTAAAGGCTCAACCAGACCGATTGAAGTTCATATTTGCGAAAAGTATGGAGCAATAGTTTATTCTCATATAAAAACTAAATTTCAATCAAGAACTTATCAAATATGCTCCTATAATCACAATATAATGTTGTTTAAATATATTTATTTTAAAAAAATGACACGCCTATTGAAAGCGTTGCGAGAACAAATTAAAATGCAAGTGTTATGCACGGCATGCCAATAGCTCATGGCTTAGCTCAGAACTGATTTTATTATTTATTTGGAGCTTATTGCCAAAGCTACAGCTCGTGTTCTTGCCTCATGTTACTAGGTGACATGAGCCAGTACGATTTGAGAAAAATAATTGTCAAAGCTTCAAAATTAAATAAATACAAAACAATAAATTATAGCTATGTTTCTTTCACAACTTGCCAAATATCACACTTATTTTTATGAATATAGGAGTAAGGTTATTTAGGGGTGTAAAAGAGTTGAGCTAGAGCCACCCTTGCTTGAAATTTGAGTCTGATTAATTTTATAGAGTTTGTTCAAACTCGAGCTTAAATTTAGGAGTTCAAACCGGCTCACGAGCTTGCTTGTTTATTATAAAATAGAAATAAAAATATAAATTTAAGATGATGTTATAATAAAATGACTACTATAATGAACAATTAGCAATTATGAGAGAATTAATAAAAATCATTTAATATTAAATATAAAATATTATTTTTTAAAATATTTTTATTACTTTAAAATAAAATCTTCAAATTTAATATATTTTATATTAATAATTTTTTAAAAGAGCCAGCTCATGAGCCAATCAATCTATAGTCGGGGCTAGCTTGAGCTTGGCTTGTTAGCTCATTGAGCTCAATTCACAAGCCACTTATCGCGCCGGGTTTGAGCCAGCTCACTAGTCGGCTTGACTCACACCTCCTAATATTATTGCATGAATGGAAACAAATAGCATCACAAAAAAATAAATAAATAAATTTCTCATACTGGAAAGCGTTGATTTTTTTTCATTTTATAGCAGCAAATACATGAATGTCAGATAGACATATATAGGAAACAACAAATTTGGTGCTATAATACTTCATATGACTTCTGCATATATGAATATGGTACTTACCTTCCGAAAGTGATCAATATCATATCAGTATTGCATTCAACTATTGCTTTTATAGTATATTCAATCTAAAAATTCAGCAAAAAACATAAAAAAAAGGAAAGTGTTTCTTTTCCAGATCCAAACTCTTTGCTTCTATTTACAACAATGCTAGCTTGTAATATGGCAGCCAGAATGATCTAAAGCCGACTGGAAGAAGCCGGCGCCATCAATTGTTGCATCCATGGATGAAGGGGAGAACTTAGACATTATATCTCTGAGTGTGATCACACTCTGTAGCTGGCCAGACTCTGCAACCAAGAATGAGAACTCGTTTTTGGATTTCAAAATATCCTGCATTACTTGTTTAAGGGAATCAGAGGGGAGGTTTGTGGTTGGAGTATCCATTGGACTAGTTAGGTTGTTCTTACGGAGAAGAGGATCAGATGATACAGCTGATCTGCTTTTTAAATCAGTGATTGAAGAATTTGAGTCCAGGTTAGTTCTTCTGGAGTAAATTTTCGCAAAAAATCTATATGACTAATTGAGTTCATCCAGTTCTTGAAACAGCTACACCGTCGTAACAACAATGTTCTTACATAGTTCTAGGCTTTAACCATAGTATCTCCTGGTCATAATAGAGGTACAAAAATTGCTCACCAGGTAGGGTACATGGCTTCCCTGATGAATCCAGCCTCGATAAGATTTTGCTCTTTAATAATATGTTGCTTTATGTTAGGCCGTATTTTTCTAGGAGCTTGTTAATGGGAGATAAAGCAAGGTTTAGAGACAAATTATGCACAACTACATCGACAGTTAATCCAGGTATTTCCGCATAACAACACTCAAGGCAATCATGAAATTCTTTTAAAATTTCTAAAATTTTCACAACAATAGACTATGATGATGATTTACTGTTATAGGTAGGATGAGGATGACGATACATATCTAAATTGGCCTCAATGAACTCGTCGAGGAATTAAAGATATTCCATTAAATTCAAGGGCTGCACCTTCAATATCGAGTTCATTGTTCAGGTTATTAGAAGATTAGACCTTATATTCTAACGACAAGATCGTGGAAATGTTTAGGAAGTGAGAACTTATAATGTAGCAAGCTAATTTGTTAATGTGAGATCTACCAACAAAGTGAGAAGTGTCATAACTTTATTCCTAGGCATAACAATAAAGCGTTCTTCCATAGTTTCAAGTTTTAACCATGGTATCCCCAGGTCATAATAGAGACAATCTAACTATTATTGTTCTTACCTCAGTACTTCTAATTCTAATTTGTTTCTTAAAGTTCTGAAGTTTAGACAACTCATGTTAAATTCTATTTCCACCTGCTTAGAAGCTCATCCGCAAATTATTGAATATACTCGGTCATGTACACTCACACTAATGCTTGCATGCGCCCAAGCATAAATGATTGACTGATTTACTGTATGACCACTTCGTTCAGCTTACCTTCCACCAGAAGAAAAACAGTAATGACGAAACCCTAATGAACTATAGCGGTTTAAATTAAAAAAAAAAAAAAAAAAATTGTGATGCAATTCCAGCAGCCGCTACTGAGCAAAGTATAACTAGTTTAATCATGCAAAGGTCAATTAATAGAACTTCAAAATCATGCAAGTTAGACATTTATTTTAATTATGATTCTAGTTAATTTCAAAACTATTATGAAGTTATGATTCATAATTTAAAAATGATGGAAGACAATAATGGTGTTGATATATTTGATAGATAAAGGTCTAATGCATCCAATTTAAAAAAGTTTAAGATTAAAAAAAAAAACAATGGGAGCTCCTCTAAATGGTTATATGCATCAAATTTTCATGTTTTTCATGCTTTAATTTTAGCATTTTTCCTCTTCAAATACATGATTTTATGCTATTAGAATGTTGGAATTACATTTTGCAGGTTACAGGAGAACTAGGATGAAAACTAGATTAAAAACGAGAAACTTTGGGAAAATGTTGATGTAACCACGCCTGTGGTCATGCCAAAATCGGGCATGGTCACTCTCAAATGCCTTCGTTTTCTCTTAAATGGCCAGTTAGGACATTAAAATCCATCGTGATCTCCGACTTCGACAGAAGCGTAGTGCAAAGATTAAGCTAACCATGAAATTCAAATAAAATAAGAATATTTTATTTTGGATCTTGCAACCAATTATAGGATCGGAACTTATTGAGCACGCCATAAAGACTTGGCGTACTGATTCTCTACTTAATATAATATTCATGTTGATAGATTTTATCATGAGTAGTGATTATTTCCTTGATTTATTAATAATCACTAAAATGTGGTAGAATAAAATTGAGAATTTTGTTGTGATTTGCATTTGAATTTTCTTCAATGTGTTGCAATAACCATTTAAACATCATTTACTTTATGTCTAGCAAGTGAGATGGTTAAAATTTTTTGTAAACTTTGAGATCCAGAAGGATTCTTAGTGGAAAGAAAGGGTTGTACCTTTTAAACCACGTAAAGTCATTGGATTAGGGTTCTATACCTTTTAAATTTTATTACTAGACCAATTGATTCTATTTATTGAGTGGTTTACATGAATGATGTAAACCACATAAAGTCATTAGATTAGGGATATTGCCTTTGAGTTTGTGCAAATAGTTAGGGAGATGTTATTTGTTTAGGCTGATCAAGTGATTTAGGGAACTGAAGTTATGAGAGCATATTTTTCTTAGACTTTCGAAAGGGAATAACAAAGAATTTGCTCCTATTTGACGCCGGGCTTTAATCATTTTATTGATTCTATTTATCACTAGACCAATTCAAAAAGGAAATCTCTCATAACTTAAAACTCTTAAAAACACCTTGCTTATTAGAGTAAACTTATTTTTAAAAAGAATTTAGGATAGAAACTTTTCTTAACTTAAAAACTGTGACCATTCGGGCTAGGATCGATAATAGTAAACTAGAGCTTTTCATATTAGAATTCAGCTCGTTCTCTGTTGGGTCAATACATAGAACTCGATTTTGTATACTATTGATATGACATGTCAATACTTCGTCGCACTTGATGCATATCACAAGACTACGCGGACAAAGAACTAAAGCTGCATCTTTACTAGCACAAAGTTATTTGAGTTTGAATTAAATAATATACTTGACATAACATGGGCTCTAAAGTTAACATAAATTTATTCACAACGGTCAATGATCGCGTTGTATCAATGGATTTTTACTCTTTACTTCTTAGTGATTATTATTATTATTATATCTTATTTTATTATTTGAAATTTATTTAGATTTAAGATAAACCCATCCAATTCATCTGCAATGAGCATCCCCTCATCAGGTTATCGAGTTGAAATGCTTATTTTTTGCGAATATATCCTCTTAAGCATTCAAAAGGATTTAATCCTATCAATTACAATCCATATTAAGAGGGGTTGGGACTCGCCCAAAGGGAGCTCATTTTTGCCCCTTATAGTCCATTTAGGAAAAGAGATGGGACTAAGTTGTGGGACTTACAACCTTGCCT
Organism: Phalaenopsis equestris; assembly: GCF_001263595.1. Lineage (NCBI taxonomy): Eukaryota > Viridiplantae > Streptophyta > Magnoliopsida > Asparagales > Orchidaceae > Phalaenopsis > Phalaenopsis equestris. The sequence continues at coordinate 6,215,201 of NW_018164869.1, read as the reverse complement.
TGTAGGGAAGGCAACCCTTTTAAGAATTTGCGTGATATAGCAATTTTCAATTTGGCTTTTAGAAATAAAAATTTTGTAGTTATAAAACACAGGCACATTTTTTGAGAAAATTTTAATTTTCTCTTTACATGTAATTAACCCAAGCATTATTCTTGGACTTTTAAGCTTAGGAACTTTGGGCAAGCGGTGGAGTACAGGCAAGTATTTAGGATTTGTAAATTTGAACAAAATTAAGCTTAGGAACTTTGGGCAAGCGGTGGAGTACAGGCAAGTATTTAGGATTTGTAAATTTGAACAAAATTTTAGAGAATTTTATTGTTATTTGTGCAAACATATTATTGTTGAAATATGTACAAATATTTCATTTAAGCTTTTAATTTCATCTTTTGCCCGCTGGTGCAGAGGGATTGTGGATCCGATGGTAATTAAGAGCATGTTGGACTTTGATTGTATATATGTTGTTACACATTTCTTCTATACTTAGCTCTCACTTAAGTGCTCAAGTGGATGGCATCCCCATAACCGTGAGCTAATGTATGCACCGTAAGTCATATTTGAACTTATTGACGAGTCTTCGAGTCCTCTGCAAATTTTGTGCAGGTTTTTATTTACTGTCTCATTTATTTTCATAGGTGCACTAGTGAGATCACTACATATTTCATTCGAGCTCATTGACGAGTCATCAACTCTCTTGAATGACTCTCTTGAACATGCAAGATTTATCATTAGGGTCTTAAAATTCGCCTTTGTATGCTATTACAAAAAGTGGTGTAAATTCGGTGGCAATGATTTCATATTTATGCATGCTATTTATTTTTAGTGGCCCACAATGTATGAACACTTTCCCTATTAAAAAGGCGGTATAACTCGATTCATTTCAAGTTGGATTCAAACCTCCCATCCTCTTTTAGAAGTATTAGGCAACTTCTGGTGTTACACTCGGGGCGAGTATTGTTTTGCTTGTAATTCAACACTTCCAAATTTTTATGATTTCATTATGGTTCCCCCCTTTGCTCAATTAATTTTTTGAGTCAACTCTAGGGAGCTTACTTAAGAGAGACAGGTCATGAAATTCAGGCGATTTTAAACATGGACGGCTTGGCAAGCTGATACATTCATTGCTTTATATGGTGGCTATGAAATATTATGCCATGTTGGATTCAAATCTCCCTTCCTTTTTTATAAGTATTAGGCAACTTCTGGTGTTGCACTTGTGGCGGTGGGGAAAATTTTGCAATTATGAAGTAAGTTAGAAATAAATTAAGCATCAATTTTGACTTTTCGCTTTATAACTTATTACTTTGCTTAGCATTTTTCTTTCAAAGTTGTTTTATTTATTTGTTTATTTATTTTTTGTTTTGCTCAAGTTAATTTATAATTTAATCCTAACTCACAAAAGCATTTTGACAGCCTCCCCGTGTCATTCCTGCGAGAGAGGCTACAACGACAAATTAGGCATAACCACAATGCCAATAAAGCATGCATGGTTGAAATCTTGAGATACCATGACCGAAATGTTTGAAATCACGCTGAGAAATACTTGCATGAGATACTTGCAAGGTTAGCCACAAAATAATGACAGAAATACGTGCATGATGTGAATTTTTTGCAGAATTTCGAGAAGGGGGCTACATCGAGAGAAACGTTGTCTAACCATCATGTCATGAAAGGCATTCGTGATCAGCATTGTGAGACACAGGAGAATTCCCCACAAAACAAGATATAGAAGTTTAGAAGCACAATCTTTTTACACCTTTATGCAATGTAGAGAATGAAGATCTAAACATGGATTTCAAGGTAAAACCAAACACAGTATTCTTTCTCTCCCCTTTTTTCTCTCTATCTCTTTAAATATATATCTTTTTTTTTCTTTTTTTTTCTTTTTTTTTTTGGAGCAATTGTTGCATTAAGACATCAGATTCAAATTTGTGTCTGGTGTTCAATTAGAATTACTTAATACATTTTTTTTTTTTAATGATTTTAATTGGACGTGTCCTGATGTAATAGAATTTTTTATGCTTTTTTGATTTTATTGTGTTCTCTTTTTTTTAGAGAGAGAATGGGACGTGGTGTTGGTTTTATACTCTTCGTCCAGGCCCCTAATATTTAAGATTAGCTCATTCACTATTAGAACAGAAACTGCAATGTGACAAACTTTAGAGATACAAATCCGTCCATGATAGTCGTACCAATGAAGGAGAAACAAATTATAGTATCTATCCATCCACGTTAAGAAGGCCAACCAGCTTCTTATGAATTCCAAGCTGCACCCAGTTTGATGACTTCAAGCATTTCTTCTAATGTTACATAGCCACCACAAAAAGTAATGAGGGTATCAGCTTGTCACTCTATCTCAGCTCCTCTCATTCATGTTTGAAAACGCTTGAATTTCATCGACGGTCTCTCCAAAGTACATTTTCAGGCAAAACCAATATCACCACAAGCCCCAATAGCTTACGGGTTCGGAGAAATAACAACGCCTTCCTTTGTATGCCCTTCAATGGAGTCGTTCAGAACATTGGACAAGCTCAAATCCATGGCCGTGATTCCCGCAGCTATGCCTAGGTCCATGCGGCAATCTCACAAACACCTTCCGTGAGTCTTGACTTCGGGACAGAAGCAAGCCCGCATGGGAAGTACATGCAAAACAGCCAACTATGACTTTCCATGACCAATTGCTAATGTTATAGCTTATAATTATGACTTTTATGACCAATTGACGCTATTGGAACCACCCTCTACATTCTTTATAGCTAATCAGTGTCTTTGTAACAACCAAATATGATATTTGTGACCAACCACCACTGTTATAATTTTCATCTATAACATCTGTGACCGACTGTCATTATTTCAGATACAACTACACCCATTATGACTAACTACTATACTTGTAACAATAAACTATGGCTTTTGTGGCCAATTAATACCGTTGCAGCTTCAAACTAAGACTTATATGACCAACTACCACTCTTGCAGCTACATACTACAACTTTTATGAGCAATAGCTACATTTGCAACAACCAAGTACGACATTTGTTGCCAAATATTACTATTGTAGCCAAGAATAAACCCAATGATGGATATTATAGCTAAACTATTACTGTACATATTTGATTATCAACTTTACATATCCATATTCTCTTATTCATGAGAAGATTGGACTTATGTATTTACAATTATATAGTTGATTAATTTGATTGGGCTAGACCCAATGATTTTTTCCCCTACAGGAATTTTTCACGTAAGCAATTTTGATTTTTTTTTTCTCAGTGTGTGTGCTGGATTTCGTGTGACTCTAAGACGATAAATTATTACTCTGTCGTCGTGAATTTTCCCGCACTCAATAATAATAATTTTACAAATGTACTTCAGTGTATTATAGCATATACTTTTAATTCAACCATATTAATATTTGATATTATGTTTAATCTGTTGCATTTATTTTTATGAAGTTATTTGCTTAGTGTTTTTTTTATAATTTTTTTATTTTAAAATTTCAAATATAAATTAATATTTTCTTGGAAACTCACAATATAATTTTTAGACTTTTTGAGTATTTTAAAAATAACTTTCTATTATTTTAACTTATTGAACATATTTTAAATTAAAACAAAAATATAAAATAAAATTAAAAAATAAAAGTGATTCAAAAGGGATTTTAAGCCTTCCTTAATTTTTAAGAACATTTTCATACATACCACTCAATTCTTATTTATTTACATAGCTAATACTTAAATTTTAATTTTGCCAATACGGCCTTACCAGTAAATGAAAATTGTATTTGGCCTTTTAAAAGTTAATATGGTGACGTTTTTGATGTGATATGAAATTTTGGAGTGTTTTAAATGTAAAAAAAAACATAATTTTGAAATTAGATATGTAAAGTAATAGGAATTCGGTGATATGTATTTAAATATGCCCCAAATTAATAATACTTGTTTTGGTAGTGTTTAGATTAAGTAGCTGTAAATTAATCGTTAATAACGAAATATTTACAGCCTGCAGCCTGTGTGTAATATATATTATTCCCTCATTGTAACGAAGACCTTTTTTTTTTTTTTTTGATAAATTTATATACATAAAACATAATTCTTATGCGTGTATTTACATATCTCACATCTAAAGTTTCCTATTTATATATATACTATTTTGAAGTTGTAAATCTATGCATGAAATTGTGTATTTTTATATCAGGAATATGCATGTACAAATCTCAAGAAAACACTTTAAATCACATAAAGATGATTCATGTTCTAATATTCATCATGTGATGCAAGTTGGCCCATAAAGCCGGCCGAATAAAATACCGACCGATCCAGTGAACATCACATGTAGTGAACATCACATGTTCACGCAACGCTCTCTCAACCAGCAACTATCATTACAAAAGATCAACATTTGACTGAAAACCATTTGATCAACCAAAGATTACTCAATCGATCGAGTAATTATGGGGGGCCGTTCACTCTCTTCCTCTTCCTCGACGCATTCTTCGAGAGTCGAGCGGCCTTCTATAGATGCATTTATCCTCGGCCTCATCAGAAGCAACCCACGTCTCTTCTACCATTGGGTCATATTCTCTCTTGTTCAACACCTGATTTACAACACTAGCCAGCCAAAAAAAATTTAAAAAACTAAGTATTATTTGTGTCTAATTTCTCTTTCTTTCATTCCACCAACACTCTATTCATTGGAAGTGATCCACAATAAAATTTTGGATACAATAATGTTTGGAAAGTGTAAAATTATTATTTTCGACGTGATTTTAAAGATCTGAGTGTGATATGTGTAAATATAAAAATTAAAATATAGATATGAAAATATATATGAATTATGTGCTATATTTTTTTTATTTTCGTACAGCCCAAAAAAGTGTAATTTTCTTTTTCCTCTTGATTATGGCCTTTTCTTAATTTCCTGTTTTACATAATTGTATTCATATATTATTGGAGCCGCAACATATAAACATAAAATGATGTTGTCTCTCTTTAAGGGCTCCGAGCCTAATAATTTCTTAAGTTGACTTTAAGCATCTTAATACTACAGTGCGAAAGTGTTTGCTGCCGCGTTATCATTCTGAGAGATTTACATATATACCACTTAATTCCTATGTATTTCCATATCTAATAACTAAACATTATTTTTACATATATGACACTTATCTGCGCATGAAAAGATGTAATTCAATGTTAAAAAACTGAACTTTTTTATATACGAAGGATCTGAGTCATATAAATAGTAAAAAATAAAAGAATTAGATATGTAAATACATAAGAGTGGGATGGTGTATATGTAAATTTCTTTAATTTAATTGAGATAGTTGCGATATAACTCCTTTCACACGCAGGCGGCAAGCGCAATAAATCCCGACCTTTTGGCTATACAAAAATGGAAAAAAATCTATATAAGAAAGACTTCAAAGGTCTTCAAACATTGCTTTTCTCGGAAGAATCAAAGCTAAAATCATGACCGTTACTATTCTTCTTGAAATTTTCTTGATTCTTCTCTCTGGTCAGAATCTGCAAGCTCAAGCAGGAGACCGTTTCATCAGTACAAATGGATTGCATTTTACGATTAACGGCAGCCTGTTCTTCTCTAATGGGTTTAATTCGTATTGGCTCATGAACGTGGCATCGGATCCGTCTCAGAGAGACAAGGTCTCCACTGCCTTCAAAGAAGCTTCGATCAATGGACTCACTATAGCCAGAACTTGGGCTTTCAATGACGGTGGTAGCAACGCCTTGCAATACTCTCCCGGATCCTACAATGAACAAATGTTCCAGGTTCAGATTTCTGAAGAACCGACATCTCTTCTTTTTCTGCTATGGTTTTATGCGCTTTTAAACTGGCTTACTGTGCTTTTGAATTAGGGCTTGGATTTTGTGATTTCCGAGGCAAGAAGATATGGTATCTGGCTTATTCTTAGTCTCGTGAATAACTACGAGAACTTTGGAGGGAAGCCACAATATGTTCAGTGGGCAAGGAATCAAGGAGAGAGCATTGGATCTGATGACGAGTTCTTTACTAATAATGTTGTTAAAGGTTATTACAAGAATCACGTCAAGGTCTGTAGAACATTCATACCATATTTTTCTATTTGCCGAGGAGTCCTTCATTGTGAATTTTTCCCTTTTATGTTTGATGGGTTGGGTGAGAAATGGTGCGGCCCTACCCCTGTTTGACTAATGCTTTTGAAATTTTAAGGTGGGGGAACCAGGAGGGAAAAAAGGGAACCGATTAGGTGGGCTGAAGTTATTTTGAAAGAAAATTACAAAAAAAGTATTAAAAATTGTAGAGATTTTGCTAAATTTAGATATTAGACCCCTTAAATTCATGAAGTTTTGTATATTTTTTGGAATATGATTACACAGGTTTTTTGGATTGTAAGTTTTACATACATACCACTCATCAATTCCTATGTAACAACGTCAATTTTTACTTGCATTCCACTTTATTTTTGAATGAAAAAATGTATTTGACTTTTGAAAAGTTGAAATAATAATATTTTTTATGTGATACGGAAGACTCAGGTGAAGTAAAAATTGAATTTTAGGTGCTAGATTTGTAAATACGCGAACATTGGCTGGCAGGTTCGTAAATGCCTCTTTTAGATTTTATATACTAAGCATTGGGCGGCATAGAAAAAAACTATACAATATCATATTTATCTTGATGATATCTGTGATTCTTTTTTCGATGTATTATTGTTAAATAAATAAGACTTCGGGAAACACTGAATTGTTTGGTGTATAATTAGTCTAGGATTCAAAGTTTATAAAACTATTCCTAAGTTATTTTTATTTTGGAAGATTTGCATACATGCCACAAATCTCTATGTATTTACACAACTAACCTTTAAATTTTGATATTTATATTTATAACACTTTATCTACACATGATAAGATGAATTTCACTTTCAGAAGTTAGTGACAGCGATATTTTTTGTGATATGAAAAATTTTAGTTTTGTTTAGGGTTTAGGTATGTATGTAAATGCCCCTATTTTATGTTTTATAAGACTGCTAGTTGGCTTTTCCGAGATCCTGAGCTTATTTTAGTAACATTTAACATTCGCGCATTTGCCTCTTATGAGTCAATTTGTAGTCCGTTTATTGTTCAACAGTCGTTCAACTGTACAATCCTTTCATATTTTTTTTTTTAATTTTTATCACAAAGAATGACATGTTTATATTTGTTTAAACTGTAGTTTTTTACTCCATTTCTTTCCTTAATGATATTGCAACTTTTTGTCTCTTTTATCTAATGAAATTGACTGGTGTGGCCCTTTTTTGTCCGAGAGAGAGAAGAGAGAGAGAGAGAGAGAGAGAGAGAGAGAGAGAGAGAGAGGGAGGGAGACTTTCTTTTTTTTTTTGTTGGTCTTCTTAATATTAAAATAATTTTGAGCTAATAATTTTCTTGTAATCTCAAACAAATTTTAATCTGCTTCAAATTTTAAAAATCATCATTTTGATGCTGATCACTCTAAAACCTTTCGTGCGTGAAGACTGTTCTCACACGAAAAAACACACTAACGGGTGTTGCTTATAAGGATGACCCCACAATCTTTGCCTGGGAGCTTATGAATGAGGCCAGATGCCCTTCAGATACGTCTGGAAAAACTTTACAGGTAAAAACCATTTTTTTATGCACTTTGTTGCCTGTAATCCTAAAAATGGTTACAGTCCACGAAAAACTTAGCTTTTTTGTATTTCAAGACCTATACTCAATGCTCATTCAACTCTTGCTTCTTATAATTGCAGGCATGGATCACTGAGATGTCTGCTCATGTGAAATCCATAGATAGCAATCACTTGCTCGAAGTTGGCTTGGAAGGATTTTACGGGTCCTCATCACCTTCTGAGTTGCCAACAAATCTTACTGGGTTTCAAGTGGGAACTGACTTCATCTCCAATAATCAAATTTCAGGAATTGATTTCACCACTCTCCATTCATATCCAGACCAATGGTAAAATTATATCCATACATTAAAAAAAAAACACAATTTTGATGCTAATAAGAAGTGTCTGTTTCTTAACACAATGGTTGAAAATAAAATGAAAAATCTAAAAATGTTGAGTTTGAGCACTCACCCTGACCAAAAGAATTTGCTGGAGAACTCTATCTTTCTTTTGTCACTTCCAACTTTAAAATGTTTGGCAAGGCATTCTTTAGAAATCTAACATTTTTATCCAATGATACAATTTCATTTCTTTTCTAATAGATCTTTGGGGCATTGTCAGGATTTCAAACTCCAGTGATTATTCTCAGCTTCAATTCTCTAATAACTGGCTTGATGCCCACATAAGAGATGCCAGCAACATTCTCCATAAGCCCCTTCTTATAACTGAGTTTGGCAAATCCATGAAGGATCCTGGGTTCAGCACCCCCAAAAGAGATGATCTTTTTCAAGCAGTCTACTCTAAAGTCTACCAATCTGCTAGTAGAGGAGGAGCAGCAGCGGGTGGCCTCTTCTGGCAGCTCCTTGTTGAAGGCATGGACTCATTAAAAGATGGATATGAGGTCGTACTGAATGAAACTCCAAGTACGACAAGAGTTATATCTGGTCAGTCTGGTCAGCTTCAACACCTCAGAAAATTGTATGCAAATAAAAGTGAAGATTGCAAGGCTAAAGAAGCCAAAGGCCATGAGAAATGTAACTAATACTCGTTAACAAAATGCAGCTGCTTCATTTCATCCCTTAGTATTTTTCTTTGAGAGGTATTCAATTCATCTTTTAAAAAGATGTTCACTTCGTGTTTTTTATTATATTAACAATTGAGATTTTATGTTTTGCTAAGTAATATGTTATCAAGTATAATTAATTCGAGATGCTATAAGTTTTGTTACTCTGTTTAATTGGCTGATGTTTTTTTCAACCTTGTTGATGGTGAAGGACTGCTGCTTTAAACAATGTCATCCCTTTAGGCCCCTCTATTGATGCTGTTATGAACGATTTTTAGCTAATGAGACATGTTGATATGAATAATTTCTCTTCTAGGGTCCACATAGGTTGAAACTTTGAGTTTTGACAGGTGTTTAAGACTTTAAAAAGTAGATTGAAAGACATGTGATTATATGAGAGTTGGTAGAACTTTTTTATTTTTTATTTTTTTATTTTATGAATTGCTTCAAATGACATTCGCCATAATTTGAGAAGTAAAAGAAGCAACGAACACATGATTTCCTATGAGGAAAATTAAAAAAAAAAAGAAAAAAACATAGGACATAGCTCAATTAAAATAACTTCTTTTATACCCAGATATGAATAATAAAAAATCATTGTTCCCCTACTTCAGAAAATGTGCCAATATGGAGTAGATGATACAAGCTATATATTGTTAGTATCTTAGGTGATGATGACACATAAATAGAGAGGTTGATGGAAGTGATCTTTAGTAATCATTTTCATAGAGATGAAAATTGAATGACACAGACAAAATGATAAGGGGTAAAAAAAATAATGTTAAGAGTCATTGATGATGGTCAAGTTAGTCCACCATTATAGGTGAAGAAGACATGAACTGAAGAGAAAAACAAGGTGATATAAGAAGGTTGATACAGAAAGATTATCGAGGCTATTGAAGATGATTATTTGGTAATTCACTTGAAGGTTAATGCAATACAAACTTGAGGAAATAGACGACATGGAAATAAAATATGGGATATGCCAATGATAGTGGCTAAAACAATTATCCTTCTAATTAAAAATCTATTTAGCCATGGAACACACCCTCTCCCAAAAAATGAGGATATTGAACAATCTATAGCTGACAAACTAGTGTTGATATATGCCTTCTCCTTTAAGAAGGGGATCATATGACTTGAACACAATGTTGAAAAGGGAAAGATGATCCCTCTATTTGGCTCTAGTATGATGATGAGAGGGAAGAATAGTACCACAATTAAAAATAGTAGAGACTCCGCAATTTAAGGACAAAAATATTAAAGAAAGATCATCTTTTCTTGGAATAAGGAGGAATTTGAGTTGGTTTGGAATTGTTTTTTTTTCTTTTTTTTTTTGTTTTGCATTTTTTTTATAAACTTACTTATTTAATGTCTTTTTTATATTTGTTTTATTTAAAAAAAAAAAAACGAGCATTTTCTTGGAAACACACAAAATAAAATGTAGACATTTTGAGTACTTTAAAAATAATCTTGTATTATTTTAACTTGTCAAATATATTTTTGTTCAAATAAAAATATAAATATAAAATAAAACTAAAAAATAAAGGTGATTAAAAGGGCCTTTTTAGCAGTCCTTAATTTTTAAGAACAATCTCATACATACCACGTCAATTCTTATATATTTACATATCTAACATGTAAATTCTAATTTATACATATATATGACCATACCAATACATGAAAAAGGTTTTTCACTTAATATGAAATTTTTGAGTGTGATAAATGTAAAAAGTATAGTTTAGATATTAGATATGTAAATCCATTGTATAAATATGCCCCTCATTATTGACATTTGTTTTGATAGTGTTTAGATTAAGTAGCTTTAAACTAATAGTTAAAGGCAAAATATTTACAGCATGCGTGGAATATCTATTCCCACATTGTAACGATAACTTCTTTTTTTTTTTTGGTAAATTTATATACAGAGCACAAAATTCTTACGTATTTACGTATCTCACACCTAAAGTTTCATATTTACATATATGATATTTTGATGCTTTAAACTTATGCATGAAATTATCTATTTAACTTTTAAAAAATATAGTAATGCTACTTTGAACGTTATATTAATGATTTGAGCGCTACATGTGTAAATATAAAATATAAAAATTTAGATGTGAGATATGTAATCACACAAAAATTATGTGCTATATATATATTTTTACCAAAAATATTTCGTTCAGCCTTCCTTGTAGTTTTGCTTAATTTCCTGTTTTACATATTTGCTTTCAAATGTTTGCACTTGCACCATATGCATACATTTATGTTGTCTCACTTTAATGGCTGTGAGGCTAATAAATTGTCTCACATTGACTTCAAGCATCCTATATATACTACTGTTAAATATAGTTTTGTATTTCTATTTCTCTATCAATTAAGGGTAGTTTAGTAGTTTTGTCTTTTCCTGATTGTACCTGATTGTACATATATATATACTCTTGTAATGAGATTTTGGGAATCACTGACAAAACCCTAGCCACCCTTTTGTCTCTCTTGTTTTCTAACATGATATCAGAGAGATTCTGATCGACCGATTGCTGTTCGCGACTCCCGTTCGCCATCTCGACTCCACCCGTTCGCAAGTTCTCGCGATTCTGATCGAACGATTGCTGTTCGCGACTCCCTTGCCTCGGTCCGTCTCCTCGCGCTCAAAATCCGCCGGCCGACCGCGCGATTCCTCCTCGTTGGTGCTCTCCGTCGGATCGCCTCTCCTTCTCTGCACTGAACTCGCTCTCAGCATTGCAAGGTAAGGTGGTCGGATCGCCTCTCCTTCAAGGCGAGAGCGCCGGCTTACCCCTTTTCCTTGGACGCAACCAAGACCAATAGCTGTTCTGATCAAGCTCGAGACTCCTCCCAATCTGTTCAGCGGAAATACTCCTCCCTCTCAGTTTCATTTAGTTGCCGTTCTTCGAGCGATCTATATTTAGTGGTATTGATCTTTCTCTTCTTTGTTTATTTTTCTTTGTATCATTGCAATGACGGGTGAAAAGGACGATTCCCTTCAGTCTATTAGTGTCCAATTAAATGGACAAAATTACTCCTATTGGAGTTATGTTTTGAAGAATTTTTTGAAAGGAAAAAAAATGTGGAGTTATGTTTCTGGAACATCTGTGAAGCCTATAAATGAAAAATATGAAAAATATGAAGAAATGTTGGAGGCATGGGAGGCAAATAATTCAAAAATAATCACTTGGATCAATAACTCGGTTTCACAATCAATCGGTGTTCAATTAGCAAAATATGAAACCGCCAAAGAAGTTTGGAATCATTTGGAAAGATTATATGTGCAGTCAAATTTTGCAAAACAGTATCAATTAGAGATAGACATTCGTGCTCTTCAACAAAACAACACAAGCATTCAAGAATTTTATTCTGCCATGACTAATCTTTGAGATCAATTATCTCTTATTGAGTTTGCAGAATTAAGAGCTTTCAAACCATACACTGATCGTAGAGAAGAACAGCGTTTGGTTCAATTTTTTATGGCTCTTCGAAATGATTTTGAAGGGTTTCGTGGAACAACTTTACATCGCAATCCTCTTCCAAAAGTTGGTTCGGTGGTTAATGAGTTATTAACTGAAGAGATTCGTCTGAAGTCTCAATCTGAGAAAAGGAATGCTGAGAAAGGGATCCACCCCACTCCTAATCCGTCTGTTTTTGCAGCTACTCATAATAAAAACAAATCTCATGGAAAAGTTGATTTTGATGAATATAACTTTTGTAAGTAAAAGGGTCATTGGAAAGCTCAATGTCCAAAGTTGTTGAACAAATTACAACAGTCCCAACAACTCAATCTGTTGCACCCACGCAGCTTCAAGACTCCAACATCAAATGTTGTAGCAGTTGTTCTTCCGACAGACTCTCTTGGTGTTGGACATGCATATTCTT
>NW_018164869.1:6184482-6200953 GCF_001263595.1 Phalaenopsis equestris | reverse complement strand
TTCTTGATCCTCTTTGGCAGCAAGCTATGGCAGAAGAACTCTATGCTTTGCAAAAGACAGATACGTGGGACATTATCTCTCTTCCTCCGGGAAAACGTGCAATTGGTTCTCGTTGGGTGTATAAAATCAAAACGAAGTCTGGGGTCTGTTGAGCGATATAAAGCTCGTTTGGTTGCTAAGGGACTTTCTCAACAATATGGTCTAGATTATGAAGAAACATTTGCTCCTGTTGCCAAAATGACTACCATTCGTTCTCTTATTGCAGTTGCTTCTATTCATCGATGGCATATTTCTCAAATGGATGTTAAAAATGCATTCTTAAATGGTGATCTTCAAGAGGAAGTTTACATGGTGCCTCCACCAGGTGTCTCTCATAATCATGGTGAAGTTTGTAAATTAAAGAAAGCCCTCTACGGACTTAAACAAGCTCCTAGAGCTTGGTTTGAAAAGTTCTCCATTGTGATTACATCACTTGGCTTTCATTCTAGCTCACATGATACTGCTTTGTTTCTCAAAACCACCTCACATGGTCGTATCATTCTCTCCCTATATGTTGATGATATGATCATCACTAGCGATGATGATAATGGGATTGCAGAATTGAAATTACAATTAGCTCAACAGTTTGAGATGAAAGATTTGGGTACTCTTCGATATTTTTTGGGGATTGAAGTGGCTCATTCCCCTAGAGGTTATCTTCTTTCCCAATCTAAGTATACTGGCACCATCCTTGAACAAGCTCGTCTATCTGATACTCGGACAACTGCTACTCCCCTTGAGCTTAATGCTCATTATTACTCTTCTGATGGCGTTCCTTTGTCCGATCCCACTTTGTATCGTACACTTGTTGGCAGCTTGGTCTATCTTACCATCACTAGACCAGATATTTCTTATGTTGTACATGTTGTCAGTCAGTTTGTCGCTTCTCCTACTACAGTTCATTGGGCAGCAGTTCTTCGCATTCTTCGATATCTTCGGGGTACTCAATTTCAGAGCCTTCTCTTTCCTACATCTTCCTCATTGGAATTATGTGCATACTCTGATGCTGATTGGGGTGGTGATTCCACCAATCGTAAGTCTACCACAGGATTTTGTATTTTTCTAGGAGATTCTCTCATTTCTTGGAAGAGTAAGAAGCAAGAAGTTGTCTCTCGCTCTTCTACCGAAGCTGAGTATCGTGCCATGACATCCACCACTGCAGAAATTGTTTGGTTGCGTTGGTTACTTGCTGATATGGGTGTCTCTTTCTCAAGCCCAACTCCTATGTACTGTGATAACAAAAGTGCTATACAAATTGCCCGCAACTCAGTGTTTCATGAGCGCACCAAACATATTGAGATTGATTGTCATTTCACTCGTCATCATTTTCAGCATGGCACCATCACCTTACCCTATATTTCTTCCTCCATGCAACTTGCTGACGTGTTTACGAAATCGCATTCCACTCAACGTTTTTGTTTTTTGATTAGCAAACTCTCGATGATTCTCCTCGATGCATCGTGAGTTTGAGGGGGGATGTTAAATATAGTTTTGTATTTCTATTTCTCTATCAATTAAGGGTAGTTTAGTCTTTTCCTGATTGTACATATATATATACTCTTGTAATGAGATTTTGGGAATCATTGACAAAACCCTAGCCACCTTTTTGTCTCTCTTGTTTCCTAACAACTACATATCATATGAAACTGTTTTGCAGCCGTGTTAACATACATACCACTTAATTCCTACCACGCATGAAGATATAATATATCTACTTTTGTAATGTTAACAAAAGTGATCATTTTGAAGTGATTTGAAAGGATTGAGTGATTTAACTTATAAAAAAATAGTTTAAGTATTAGGTATGTAAATACATACGTACTGGATGGTGTATATGTAAATGCCCACGGGGATTTACATCCACTGCACTGATTTTACATATGTCACACCAAAAGTTCAAATTTTACACTTTCAGCACCTAAAGGTTCAAAATGAAAACAAAAAATAGCACCCCTCCCTACCTCCGTCTTCCCACCCAACCCCAATAGCTTGCTTCGCTTGCAATCCCATCGGTTTTCTCCGGCGGTGCGATGGGGACACAGCAGGTGAGGCGGTTGTGGCTCAGGTCTAGGAACTCAAGCCGCTTCAGATGGGCAAAGTCAGCTGGAATCGGTCGAGCTCAGCTAGCCGTTCGATCTCGGGCGTGGGATGCCACCCAGGAGATGACTGCCGCTCAGATCTAGAAGCTTCAAACAATAGAGATCCCCAATGGGAGCAGTAACCAATCCTCGCAAGCGACTTCTCCATAAGATGAGCTGCTCAAGATTGCTAAGTTGGCCAATTCCCACGGAATCACGCCGGAGTTTCGTATCAGAGATTTTGAAGAGCCTAAGGTATACTACTCCGGCGACAGAGAAGTTACAGAAGATACTGTGTGAAGCGGCAGGCGAGGCATCATGTAACGTCGTTAATAAGATGTTGTTTGTGTAAAATTTGATGTTTTGGTGTCAAATTTGTAAAATCAAAAAAATCTTCGGATACTTTCACGCGCAGGCGCAATCAATCCCCACCTCTGGGCAGTAAGAGAACACAGAAAAAAACAATACTAGAAAGACTCGTCCCTTGTCTTGGGAGAATTGAGGTAAAATCATGAGACTTACTATTCTTCTCGGAGTTTTCTTGATTCTTCTCTCTAGTCAGAATCTGCAAGCTCAAGCAGCGGACAGTTTCATCAGTACAAATGGATTGCATTTTACGCTTAACGGCAGCCTGTTCTTCTCCAATGGATTTAATGCGTATTGGCTCATGATCGTGGCATCCGATCCGTCTCAGAGGGACAAGGTCTCCACTGCCTTCAAAGAAGCTTCCATCAATGGACTCACTATAGCCAGACCGGGGGCTTTCAATGACGGCGGTAGCAGCGCCTTGCAATACTCTCCCGGATCCTACAATGAACATATGTTCAAGGTTCAAATTTCTGAAGAACCGACGTCTCTTCTATTTTTCCAATGGTTTTATGCCTTTTTAAACTGGCTTACTTTGTTTTTGAATTAGGGCTTGGATTTTGTGATTTCTGAGGCAAGAAGATATGGTATCTGGCTTATTCTTAGTCTCGTGAATAACTATGATAACTTTGGAGGGAAGCCGCAATATGTTCAGTGGGCGAGGAATCAAGGAGAGAGCATTGGATCTGATGATGAGTTCTTTACTAATAATGTTGTTAAAGGTTACTACAAGAATCACGTTAAGGTTCGTAGAACTTCATACGATATTTTTCTATTTGCAGAGGAGCTCTTTATTGAGAAATTTTCCCTTTTATGTTTGGTGGGTGGGGTGATAAATGGCGTGGCCCAACCCCTGTTTAACTATTGCTTTTGAATTTCTAAGGTAGGGGAACCCCGAGGAAAAAAAGGGTACCGATTAAGTAGTCTGACGATATATTGAGAAAATTACAAAACGATAAAAAAAATTGTACACATTTTGCTAAATTTAGAGTTCAGTCCCCATTAAATTCATGAAGTTTTGTATGTTTCATTTGGAATATGATTACATAAAATGAGGTTTTTTGGATTGTAAGATTTACATACATGCCACTCAATTCTTGTGTTTACAGATCTAACATCTAAACATCAATTCTTACTTGCATTCCACCTGATTTATGCACGAAGAGATGTATTTGGGGTTTTTAAAAGTTAATATGATGTTTTTCTTTTCATGTGCCGTGAGAGATTTAGGTGGCGTGTAAAAACTATAGTTATCGGATATGTAAATAGGTGATCAGTATGGGCTGGCATGCACGTAAATGACTCTTTAAGATTTTATAGATTAAGACGGACCCATAGAAGAAAATATAAAACATCATTTATATTTTTATGATATTTCAAGTATTATATCGCAGAAAATTGTAAAAGATTTATTATCGTAATCAGGGATGGAGATTTCATAATGAATGGGCTTTTACTAAGGGTTGTCTTTGGTGCTTTTTTCGAGATATTATTTTTAAATCAATAGGACTTTGGAAAACATTAAATTGTTTGTTGTATAATTAGTCTAGGAGTCGGAAGATGAATCGAATGTGGTCATGCCGCCATTGTTTTGGATGCGGCCACGTTTGTCCGAACATACAATTGCCGCATGTAATAATTTCTCTCTAAACATGCCACCTATTTTACTGATAATTTTGAAGGAAATTGCCAGTGTTGTTTTCTCATGTTATTCAAAAATCAAATTTTATATAAGTTATACCTAAATTATTCTCCTAGGCAGCATTTTTATTTTGGAAGATCTACATACATGCCACAAATCTCTATATATTTAACATCTAACACTTAAACTTTAAAATTAGCATTTTTAACACTATATCCATGCATGATAAGATTAACTTCACTTCTAAGAAGTTGGTGATTGTGATATTTTTATGATATGAAAAATTTTAGTTTTGTAGATGTAAAAATAACATTTCAGGAGTTAGATGTGTAAATTCTGAAGACGTGTGGTATGTATGTAAATGCCCCTATTTTATGTATTATAGGACTGCTTGTTAGCCTAGCCGAGATCTGAACTTATTTCAGTAACATTTAACCTTTGTACGATTGCCTGTTACGAGACAGATTTTCAGTTTGTTTATAGTTCAACATTCGTTTTGCAGTACATTCCTTTCATAATTTTTTAGTCCATTTCTTTCCTTTACGATATTGCATCTTTTTGCCTCTTTTATTTAATGAAATTGGCTGGTGTGGCCCTCATTTCTCAGAGAGAGAGAGAGAGAGAGAGAGAGAGAGAGGAGGAGGAGGAGAAATAATCACTTTTTTTTGTTCGTGTTCTTAACATTAAAATCATTTTGGGCTTGTAATTTTCTTGCAATCTCTCATAAATTTTGATCTGCTTTAAATTTAAAACCACCATTTTGATGATGATGACTCTACAAACTTTGCCGTGCGAGAAGTCTGTGCTCACACGAAATAACACCCTAACCGGTGTTGCTTATAAGGATGACCCCACAATCTTTGCCTGGGAGCTCATGAATGAGGCCAGATGCCCTTTAGATACTTCTGGAAAAACTTTACAGGTAAAAACTATTTTTTTATTATCTCATTGGCTTTTATGCGCTTCGTTGCTAAACCTTTAATCCTAAAAATGATAACAGTCCAAGAAAAGCTTTTTTCTAAATTTGATCAAGCTTTTCTGTCATACATTTTTTATTGTTATCTCTTAACAAATGTTTCTTATTCTTGTTAACTACCATTACTTTGGCTGAAAATTGATCATTTTTCGTATTTCATGGTCTATACTCAATGCTCATTCAGCTCTTGCTCTTATAATTGCAGGCATGGATCGCTGAAATGTCTGCTCATGTGAAATCCATAGATAGTAATCACTTGCTTGAGGTTGGCTTGGAAGGATTTTATGCGTCCTCATCACCTTCAAAGTTGCCAAAAAATCTTACTGGGTTCCAAGTGGGAACTGACTTCATCTCCAATAATCAGATTTCAAGAATTGATTTCGCCACACTTCATTCATATCCAGATCAATGGTAAAATTATATCCATACTCTAAAAAAATACAATTTTGATGGTGATTAAAAGTATGTGCATGAACACGTAACAAATTGGTTGGAAACAATGTGAAGAATCTCAAAATACTGAGTTTGAGTGATCACCCTATCCAAAAGAATTTGCTGGAGATCTCTATCATTTATTTTTTTCACTTCCGAATTTTAAATGTTTGGCAAGACCTTTCATTAGAAATTTAACACTTTTGTCCGACAATACAATTTCATTGATTTTGTAATAGACCTTTGGGGCATTGTCAGGATTCCAAACTCCAGTGATCATGCTGAACTTCAATTCTCGAACAACTGGCTTGATGCCCACATAAGAGATGCCAACAACATTCTCCATAAGCCGCTTCTTATAGCTGAGTTTGGCAAATCCATGAAGGATCCTGGGTACAACAACTCCAAAAGAGATGCTCTTTTTCAAGCAGTCTACTTTAAAGTCTACCAGTCTGCAAGAAGAGGAGGAGCAGCAGCAGGTTGCCTCTTCTGGCAGCTCCTTGTTGAGGGCATGGACTCGTTAAAAGATGGCTATGAGATTCAAATGAATGAAACTCCGATGACGACAAGAATTATACATAGCCAGTGTGGTCGGCTTCAGCACCTCACAAAATTGTATGCAAAGAAAAGTAGACATTGCAAGGCTAGAGAAGCCAAAGGCCATGAGAAATGCAGCTGATACGCGTTAACAAAATTCAGCTGCGTGATTTTAGGCTGCTGTTAAAGTTGACAGTGATACCGTTTTAAGGTGGCTAATATTTTTCTTTAAGGCATTCAATTCATCTTCTAGAAAATATGATTACTTATTGCTTTTGATTATATGAACAATTGGGATGTTATGTTTTGCTAAGAAATATGTTATCAAGTACAATTGATTTGCGATTCTATAGATTTTGTTACTCTGTTTTGTTGGCTGGTATTTTTTTCAACCTTGTTGATGATAAATAACTGTCTGCTTGAACAATATCTTCCCTTCTAACTCTCCCATTTGCTGCTGGTAAGAATGATTTTTTGGTGATTATGCATGCTTGTCTAAATAATTTCCCTCTAGTTGGCCCATATAGGTTGAAACGTTGAGTTTTGACAGGAGTTTAAGACTTTAAAAAGCAGATCGAAAGACCAGCGAATGCATGAGAGTCAGTAGACAGATCTTTTTTTTAATTGCTTCAAATGACATTGCCCTTATATAGAGAAGTAAAACCAGCAATGAATACATTATTTCTTATGAGGAAAATTAAAAAAAATGAAAAAACACGGGATGCAGCTCAGTTAAAATAACTTATATTAGAGGTAGATATGATTAATAAAAGGTCATACATCCCTGTTTCATAGAAAGCGTCAATATAGAGCAGTTGATACAAGCTATTGTTAGTATCGTAAGTGATGATGACACATGAAAGTTAGAGGGATGGATGGAAGAAGTGATCTTTTGTCTTTTCATAAAGATGAAAATTGTATGCCACAAACAAAAAGTCAAAGTAGTTACTGAGGACGATCGAATCGGACAACCCTTAAAGGTGAAAGCAATACAAAGTATAGGTGAAGGATGATGGAAAAAAGGTAATGTTAAGAGCCATTGAAGATGGTCAAGTTAGTCCACTCTTGTAGGTGAAGAAGACACGAACTGAAGAAAAAGAACAAGGCGATATAAGAAGGTTGATATAGGAAGATTATGGAGGCTATTGAGGATGGTTGTGTTGGTTATTCATGTTGGATGGAATAGGCACTGATGGTTTCAACCGATTCACAATCAAAATGACAATGCGGAAAATAGGAACTTTGATTTGAGAAATCTGAAACAAAAGAAATCGAATAGAAACACAAGAAAGAAATATAAGAAAAACACACCAGAATTTCCCGAGAACGGGGAAAAAATCACGGACCTACACCACACCAAAAAATTCACAATGAATAGAAGAAATGCACAGAAAAACACACTCAAATATTCTCTCTACAATCACTGGAATTTACAGAATATCACTCCAAACCTTCATCTCAATTGCACAAGAGAAAGCCCTCGCTCCGAAATTGCCTCCCCACAATTCACCTTCGCAAAGAAGATGATTGAGAAACATCGCATGTGAGATTATCCTTCCTTGATTTTAATTGAGGGATTAAATTCCCAAACTATAGAGGAAAAACCATCGACATGACCACGCCGATACTCAGTACAAATACTCCATTTGCTTTATCTGCTGCATGATCACAAAAGAAGCGAATGACATACTAACCTCAGTTGCGACACAATCACGTAGCACGGCGTAACTACACTCATTTCAGGCATGGCTATGCCATGTTGCAGGCATTGGAGTTTGGGTGCTAGGTGTTGTAGGCTCCACGCTCCAACGATCTCTCTCACTTGGAGACCGATAGCACTTGACGCATGTCCACTAGATCTGCATCTTTATTTGTACCATCTTCATAGTATTGTATAGTAATGTGGCTCACCCACGGCCTCAACCTTCTTGAATCCCAACTAAAGCCAAATACAACACTAATTTTTCGATAGTCACCACCTTAGCCAGCATGTCCGCAGGATTCTAAGCTATATGTATTTTTTTCCAAAAGCAACTGTCCATCTTCTATGAGAGCAAATAAAGTGATACCTCAACTAGAAATGTTTTGTTTTGCATGAAAAACAACGTTCTTAGCAAGTTAAATAACAATCATATTGCCATTATGAAACTTTCCATCCTCTGCTTTTTGCCTAATTCTATCGTAAAACCCTGTAGCTAATCATCTCCTTGCAAACCTCAGTGATAGTAATATATTCAACCTATGTAGTTGATAGTGTAACAATCTTCTGCAGTTTAGAAACCAAACTCACCGCTATGTTCCCCAAAGTGAATATATACGTTGTTGTACTTCTACTATCCAAATCTCCTAACAGATCTAAATCTACAAATTCCTGCCCTACACTTCCTAATACTTGAGAATCCACTTCATCGCCTCCCAATGATGTCTGACTGTATTACCTATGTACATAATGACCACTCTCACTCCATATGAAATATCCGGTATTGTACAAATCATAACATACATCAGACTTCCAATTGTTGAAGCATAAGGAGTTCTCTGCATCGGTGCTTGCTCTGCTTCAGACTTAAGCGATAATTTCTTAGATAGCTTGAAGTGACTATTTAATGGGATGTAAACAAACTTTACCTCATCCATATTGAACCTCTGTAGTTCTCAACATACTCTACATGATAAAACTTCAATATACCTGCACTCCTGTCTCTGTTGATTCTCATCACAATATTTTTTTTGATTGAACCTAAATCCTTTATCTCAAACTCATTTAATAATTACTAATTAAGTCTCTGATTTTCTTCATATCAGCCCATACAATAACATGTCATCTACATATAAAAGAAACAAGATATATCAATTGTTAAAGTTTTGATGGAGCAACAATAGTCTACCTGACACTACAAGCACCCATTATCTGATATGAACCTGTCAAATCTTCTGTACCATTGTCTTGGGGCTTGTTTTAAGCCATAAAGACTCTTCTTGAATCTACAAACCAAATCTTCTTTCCCTCGAATCTCATAACCCTGTGACTGCACCATGTATAATTTATCCTCCAGATCTCTATGTAAGAAAATTGTTTTTATATCAATCTACTCCAGATGTAGATCTTCATCTACCACCAAACTCATTGTAACTTTGACGATTATCATTTTCACCACAGAAAAAAATATCTCAGTGTAGTCTACTCATTCATTCTACTGAAATCCTTTCACAACAAACATTGCCTTGTAGCATTTGTTACCATCTGACTCTTCTTTCAGCCTATGAACACACTTGTTGTATAGTGCTCTTTTGTCATCTGGTAATACAACCAAATATTAGGTTCAATTTAACTCGAAGGACTGCATTTCATCATCCATAGCAAGCTTAAACTCCTTTGAATCTTCAACTTGAGTGGCCTCCTTATAGCACTTTGGTTTATTACTTTCTATTAACAAAAAATAATACAAAGAAAGAGAATACCTCTGAGTCAGTCAAATAGCTTTGTTGGACCTCCCGACTTCAATAACATGTGACTGAGGAACTTAAAGTGCTTCATCTAATTAAACACTTCTTCTTTTTCTTCCTTCGTGATCATCAGTATCTTCTACCTTACAATATTTGGACTCTTTAGAAGTAATTGATTGGTAATCTTTAGTTTTAATTTTGTTCTTGTATATCTCTATTTTATTGAAAATAAAATTACCGCTCCTGATAAACCTTTGATTCAGATAATCCTAGAATTTGTACCTAAATTCTTTTGAGTCATACTCAATGAAAGTGAACTTGATGGATTTTGAGTCAAGTTTATTTTTTAATCCTACATCAATTTTTATATATGCAGAACACTCAAACACCTTCAAGTAAAATTGATTTATCTCTTTGTCACTCTAGACTTCTTCAGATAAGCCTTCCTTCAAGAGTAATGATGGACTGCGATTGATCAGATACACTGTAATGTTCAATGCTTTTGCCTAGAATTGTTTTGGCAAGTATGTATGCAACCTCATACTTTTGACATGCTCCGTGATGGTTCTGTTCATACGCTCAACAACTTCATTCTGCTATGGAATTCCTGGAACAGTGAACTCATGCATGATCCCCTCTGAAACACAATAATTAATGAATCTTTGATCACGATATCTGCCACTGTCATCTCATCCTATCATCTCATCCGTGACATTTCAGCTCCAAGTCTGTCTCATTTTCTACCACAAATTTTTACTTCTTAAACACTTCAAATATGCTAGATTTTTTGTTTAAGTAAACTCATATCTTTCTGATGTGATCTTTAATAAATGAGATAAAATGGTGGGAATCTTTACTGAACTAAATTGAAGTAGGACACCATACATCAATATACACTAACTTCAATTTCTTTAACTTCAATATTGACCCATTTTTTGAGGAAATAACTTTCTTCTCTTTGTCATTTACATAATCTTCACAGAATCTAAATCTGCGGATTTCAAACCATGAAATTTATTCTTCGAAAGCAGGGACTGCATAGCTTTCTTACTCGTATGGCCAAACATATGGTGGCACAAACCTGGATCCACCTTAGTTCTGACCACATCAATGAAATCCACCATTTCATTGATCCGGTAAAAAGTGCCTTCAATATTGTCCCAAAACCATCAACATTGCCCCATTAGTCATTTTCCACGAGTCACTTGTAAAATTAGTCACGTACCTTGACTTTGTCAGTTGGTTTATAGAGATCAAATTTCTCTTCAAATTAGAAACATGTATGGCTTTACTTAACTTTCAGACTGTTCCATTTGACAACTTGATATTCACATCGCTATTTCCACAATATTACATGCTTTATTGTCTCTCAAATAAACTTTCATCAGATCGCTGAGTATAATTTTTAAACACATGTTTGTTGGGGCATGCATGAAAATATATTCATAAATTTGCTATCCAAGATTCAATACTGATTAAGGCTACACTAGGGAGTCACCTTGGATTTCGCTAGTGGAGGCATTTGAAGAGAGATTCTTTTCGTTTCTTCCACCACCATCCTTCCCTTGAGCTTTACAATCTTTTTTGAAATGTTTTTTTTTTCCCATAGTTCCAACATTCTTCTCTATCATTTCCTATGCTTGACCTAAACTTACCTTTTTTGGACTTGAATTTGTATTTGTCTACATTTATGTCCAAATTCATTACCTTATTTTTAACATTCAATGCAAAACCTGAAGATTTATCATACGTCAACTTTCTGTGAACTTCGTTCTTCAACGCCAACTCTAAAATGTTATGAAAGTTCAACTTCATATTCCCAAAAGTTACTGTCATGACCAAACAATCCCAACTGTTCGACAAGAAAGTCATAATTAATGGTGTTCTGACATCATCATCAAATTTGATCCCACAAAACACAACTAGCTAGTTACAGTGTTAAAATTATTCAAGTGTCCAATCATTGAATTGTCCTCTACAATCTTTATATTTAATAACTTCTTCATCAGAAAAATTTTATTTGAAGCAAAATATTTTTCATATAAAGTAGATAAAAAAATAATATAAGTTCATAACTCATGCCTTAATTTAAAGTGAAGTTCAATCTAATATGTATTTAAGTGCACAATAATCACGACCATTCAAGTTTCCAATCATGTGATTTTCTTCTAAAATATAACATGTTTTCGATTGAGACTTTCTAAATAGCTCATGAAATAAGAAAATTCATTTAGAATGTACATATATTTATTTTGCATACATAAAATTATAGCAAGTGGTATGTCTGAATATGTAAGGTGGATAATATATCATTATATATATATATATAAGCTTATAACTCATGCCTTAATTTGAAGTGAAACTAAATCCAATATATATTACATATTTGTGATCAACAAAAAAAAAAAGGATGCTCCATTTTAACAGCACTTTGAGCACATGAGGTTGGTATCAGAATAAGAGCATAATCTTACATATGTAGTGCATCGAATTTATCTATATATTTTTAAAAGTAATTGATGTCAAATTGAGTGAAAGTCGAAGTCCTTTTCTTTTGCAAGTCTGTCATTTTCCTTTTTTATTTATTATTTTTGTTATTTTAATGAGAGCAGCTAAATGCAAAGAAAAGGGGATCCCAAATATTTTAACACGGAGCGTTGATACAAATGAAAAAATCAAGCAAACCTCTTTGTGGCATTCTACCAAACACTTAACATGCAGTAACTTAATTAGACAATCCACATTAACTTAATAAGATATGATGTTTGTTACAAGATTAAAGACATCCTATGATAGAATAGAGATTAAGTTTGTGCGTCCATGAAAATATCTTGGTAGGCATAATGTACATTCCATTTAAATAAATACTCTAATTCCCTATCTGCTAGCATTTTATGAACAACCCACATAAAAATATGGAATAAATCATGAATCAGTAAAATCTAACAAGCAGTAACCAACAGCATCCAAGGATAGCAAATCTAGCAAGAAGTAGAGCAGGTAAAGCTTTGAAGGAAGAAATAGTAAGAAAGGGAAAATGGAAAGAGAATTTTGGCTTACTTTGGCTACTACTGGGCAAGAATCACAGCAAAAACAAGAAAATGTGTTGAATGAGTTCTTCATTCATGGCATGGGCGACGGCCTGAGTTGTGCCTCGGAGTCAGAGAAGAAGGGAAATGGGGTGTGCGAGGAGCTGCTGCAATCTGGCAAGGCAGAGGAGTTCACGCGATAGGGGAACTGGACGAAGAACAAGTATAGGAGATGGGTACTGTGTGTGGCGAAGAGCTATGAGGGGGTCGGTAGTATCGCCCCAAGGTGAAGTGAAGGTGACGGTGAAGGTGAAGGTGAAGGTGGACGACAAATAAGTATCAATTTGAGTTGAGGGTTTATATATATGTAAATATTATATGGCACATGGATGCTGTGGAGGGCTATTTTGGTAATAATAGCCGAACATTCTTGATGATAGCTAACCACAGCCTGCGAGGCAACTCCGAAGAGGCGCAGGAAGCTGACGATGGCTCTGATACTCTCCACTACCTTCGTCCCAAGCATCAAGGCAAGCTCCACCAAATTCCGAAATAACTTCAAGGTACGTATGTTCTAGTTCTTCCAGGTTCAAGGAAACCCTAGATATTTCCACAGTATGATTGCTCTAAACGCCATAATTGTACTCAGGCGGTGGTGCCTAGCGGCAGATTTAGGCGGTGGAGCTGTCGGAAGGAGGGAGTACATCCTGAGTTCTACGAGAATGCTAAGGTGTACTGCAACGGCGAGCTGGTGATGACGACTGGGGGTACGCAGAAAGAGTATACCGTGGACGTGTGGTCGGGTAATCATCCTTTCTACTTGGGCAGCCGCTCCGGTCTCGTCGTTGATGACGACCAGGTGGAGAAGTTCCGGAAGAAGTTCGGTCAGCTATCTGAGCTCATGGAGATTCCTGTCCTCAAGGGTGAAATTGTTCTGCCACAGAAGAAGAAGGCTGCTTCCAGCAAGGGTAAAGGCAAAAAGTAAAACGTAGCAACTAGGCCTCGTTATTTTTTATTTAGCACTGTTTCGTTTATCTCCTTTCACTCTGCAATGCCTAATGAAATTATTCATGCGAGGTAGAGAAAAGAGATAATGCCTTATGCGTTTGATTAAATACCAATTTGCAGTGCATTATCTGGAATTGTGTTTTTTTGATTCGGAAACTTAGGCAATGGCGATAAACTGACGAAGTTTTAGCATCAGTTGCTGAGCTAATCGTTTGTTTCTGATGTGCATATGCCACTCTGAGGAAGCAATGGTATATAAAGATGGTTTTTTTTATTCTTTAGAATTATCATGTTCTACTTCTACCTGGTTGTGATTTGCGTTCTTATTTAATTGAGTTAAATAAAATTAGAGTGAAAAAAGCGAGATGTTATACATTTCTTAGCTGATTTGATCATGTACTTTCTGATCTCAGTTATTGAGCCCTTATTTTGTTGGGTCATTTGTGAGAGTAAATGTATGTCATTAGAAATGACATTTGTTAATGAGAAGACTGTGGAATTACATTTCAAGTTGGTGAGAGTAAATGTAGATCATTAGAACTGATATTTGCTGATTAAAATGCTTTGTGAGGTTATATTTGAAAATTCAGCAGAATTTCCTTTGCCTTGTTTCTTACATTGTATTATTGTTTGGGGAATTACAATGAGAGTCATTCTTAATTTGTGCTTTTATGTAATTAATTTTATTTTCTAATAGATTTCTTATTCAAATAGCTTTGATTATCGTTGTGATTATTCAAAAGTCTTCAGAATGTAACTAATGTTTGATTATCCTTACGTAAGGCTGCTAATAGGGCTCATTAATGCATGGGCTTCAATTTAGGAGGTGAGTAGATAATATTTTTGTTTTCTCGCATGCCTTCATGAAGGTTCACGGCAAGTGAGCCTTGGAGCACATGTACTGTCAGATAGAGTGTTCTCTAAAAATCACTGGAAGTGCTCACGGGTGCACAAGCTTTGTTTGTGTCGTTGAGAAGATAGCTTAGTTTTCTATTCAAAAGTTTCCTTGAATGAGTCTCATATGGCATTTATTCTTAGATTGAGTTTTCACTAAAAGCATTTGAGAGGGTTCATCAATTGTTGAAAGATCTAATTCAAAATTCAAAATTCAAATTATAATATTTATTGTTTTATCTTTTCTACAGATATTATTCTTCTTTCTTATTTTTATCTTGCTTAATTAGTCTTGGAATGTAATAGGAATTTCTTTGAATTTATTTAGTTAGTTTTCTTATCTAAGGAGGAGAGACTCATATATGTAAATGCACCTTGAATAGAATCATTAAGAAGAAATAAAATTTTCTATTCAATTTCTGGTTTTATGGTATCAAAGCGGGATATAAAATTCTGAAAAAAAAAACTCTAGTCTTCGTAGCCACTCCTCCCTTCCGCAAGCCGCGATCGATCCCGCAAGCCGCGATCCTTCTACCGCAATTCGCGATCCTTTCTGCAGTCCGCGATCTTTCTACCGCGAGTCGCGATCCCGTCGAACCTTCGGTCTATATCCGATTCTTACTTCCTGAGCCGCAGGGACTTCTTCCGTCACTTGCAAAGCCGAACCATCTCTTCTTTTTTACCATGTCTGAAAATACAAATGATTCCACCCTGTCATCAGCACCACCCTCCTTTAGAACCACCGAAAATCACCCGGCCCAGATCACCACAATCCGTCTCAATGGTGATAATTATCTACACTGGTCACAATCGGTGAAGATGTACATTAGAGGAAGAGAGAAGATAGGCTACCTAACAGGGGAAGTCTGTAAGCCAGTCACTACAGATCCATCCTACGCAACCTGGGATGCAGAAAATTCCATGATAATGACATGGTTGGTGAACTCTATGGAAGAAGAGATAGACGCAAACTACATGTGTTACTCCACTGTCAAAGAACTCTGGGAGAGTGTGGCCCAAATGTATTCGGACACGGGTAACCAATCTCAAGTTTATGAACTTTCCCTGAAACTTGGTGACATTCGTCAAGGTAATGACTCTGTCACAAAATACTTTAATTCTTTAAAAAGAATATGGCAAGATCTTGACCTGTTCAATGATCAAGAGTAGAAGTGTCCTGATGATGCTAGTAGGTATAAGAACATTGTTGATGCAAATAGAAAATTTAAATTCCTTGCTGGACTTATTGAGGAGTTTGATGAGGTTAGGGGCAGAATTATAGGAAGAAGTCCCATGCCTTCAATCCATGAGGCTTTCTCAGAAGTTCGCCGCGAAGAAACTCGAAGAGGAGTGATGCTCAACAAGAAATCCATTCCTACCAGCATACCCGAGATTTTGGCATTCCAATCGGAGGCTCATATCAGCAAGGGGACTGTTCCATATTCAAGGAGGAGAACCCCCGGGTATGGTGTGATCATTGCAGCAAGCCACGACACACTAAAAAAACCTGCTGGTACCTCCACGGTAAACCGACAGACTGGAAGCCAAGAAACAAGCGCAATCCACCTACTGCTAATGTTGTTGCCGAACAAACCAACCCATTTAACAAAGAGCAAATCGATCAACTCCTGAAACTGCTAAACCCCAGTTTGGCTACTGGTACCTCAACTTGTTCAATGGTACGTGCAGGTAGACAACTAAACCCTTGGATTATTGATTCAGGAGCTTCTGATCATATAACAAATTTACATCAACATAAGCATATATTGAGTAGATAAGTAAACTGGATCTCCGCCTATTAAAAGCATAATGAATTGAGTTGATCTGTGATATATGCAACAATACTTGTGCAATTTGCTCAGCTGCTTTACTCCCTAATCCAACCTGTTGCCCTAATCAGCCCAATCAGCTTGGATATCTCTCCCTTTCTGACTTCATTTGTTGCCTTAGGTTCTGATTTATATGATGCAAAAGCTAGGGCATAACATACCTCTCCCTCTCCCTCCCCCCCCCCCCCCCCATA
>NW_018164869.1:6174610-6184460 GCF_001263595.1 Phalaenopsis equestris | reverse complement strand
CCCCCTCTCAATTGTTTTGGCACTCCCATTCTGACAACTTTATTTGTTTACTCTCGTATCCCTCACTTTCTCTTGAGCTCTACATATTTATTTATTTATTTTTTTCGTGGGCTTCACAATTGTCTCCGTCATCCATCTTCTCGTCCTTGACACTGCTGCAAACAATCTTTTGATTTGTAGTCACCAGTCATCAATCATAACATATCTATGTTTGCATATATCTATAATCGGTCTATCAAGATACATTAAACTGAGAAGATTTTCACCAACCTGTATAACCCAATGTTTCCAAAGTAGTCTTCACTCCCTGAGCGCATTGGCTCGGCTAGCTAATTTAAATAGTCATCCTTTGATCTATACATGTTGAAAAATTCACATTTTATTCATATTATATGCAAATGTTTACTATATATTTATATTCAATACAACTATTGCTAGTTTCATAATGCATGATATGTAAGTACCATATTTATTATATTCAATTAAGGTAATGTGCATGAGAGTAAATCTTTCTATCACATGGATCATTTAAAAAATCTTAGAATTTTAAATTTATTCGTAATTAGTCATGATAAAGCCATCCACTTCACATGAAAATTCATTATGAATATTAAAAGTATCAATGAGAAGGTGCAACGCATAAATTATTCTAAAAAAAAGACTGGCAATCTACTGAATATCTAAGTAACTTATTATGCTGGTTCTATTGACTTCAACAACTTTCTTTGGCCTTAAAGCCATTTTGCTAACAAGCTCTATTGTTGGCTTAGTGGCTTATTATGATCCTTGTTCAGGCTGCCAATGGAGAGTTCTCTAGTGCTTCTCGTTTAAGCCTTTGCCCGCCTTAGCAACCATTGTTGTGTATCATTGGAGCCTTTAAAATAAAAAAATCATACTGAAATAAAATGCAAAAAACTAATATTTTCTTTGATCTTATCCTTCACGTGAATCTTCCATCTAAGTAAACAAATATTCTATTGGTGATACTAATTCGGACTAATTGTGAAGATTTAAGGGGCCAATTTAAGCATATTAAATAATTTGAGTCTAAAATGGCTCCTTTTGAAAAGTTAAAAAGTTATTTTATCCATCTCCTAGCCAATTTTAGATAGAGTGCTATAGCTTTTTCAGTTGTCTTCTCTTTGACCCATATCTCTTTTAAGTTTTAAATTTATTTTTCATCCAAACCGTTAATATTTTCTTGCTTCTCTAAAGAGTAATGCTCAAACACAATGACGATCAAAGTTACTACAAATGAACTCTTCTAACTCTATTTGCCTTGATGACAACAAATACAAATTCGCAAAATTTTGAACTTCAAATATTTTGAGAATCGGCATCCTGATGTAAGATTTTTTCTTGAAACTTGGTGCATGTCTACTATTAGAAATTAAAAGAGAGAATCATATTATCTTAAGATGTCAAATTACTAAAAGAGAATAATACGGAAATAAATAGCGATGCATATGGGGAAGAAGGCTTTGGGTTATTAAATTTTCAATCCAATAGGATTTTTCTTTAGAGAAGAATCTATATATTCTCTTGGTGATGGGATGTCAGTGATAACAAGAAGAGATTCTTATCATATGGATAAGCGACCATAATCATAATCTTATTTTGTGGTGGGATGATAGAATTTATACATTTTTGAGTTGGGGAATACTAAAGGTGCACACACCGCTCTTGGATTCAATTTTCACATGCGTTGTTTGTGAATATGAACATAAGCAACACACCTGAATACATTGGGGGAATAGTAGAAGTGATTTGTGGAAAAAAATCTGCCAAATAATTTCAGGGACTTTTGGAGCTAATCAATTTTTAATGTATTCTATTGATTAGATAGGTTGTTGTTAGAACAACTACTCCCCAATATTGTTTTGGTATTTGTTATTGGAGAAGAGTTCTGGTAACTTTCATAAGATGACAATTTTTTTCTATCATTTCATTTTATTGGGGAGTTTCAGGCCATGAGGATTGATGGATGATACTCTATTTATGAAAGAAAAATGTTAATGTGTGATTAAAGTAATCACATGCATTATTATTTTGAAATATTTTGGTATTACTATTGAATTGAATTTTTTATCATGATAGTGAATATAAGAAGGATAATGTTGATATTCAATTTTTTTTAATAAAATATACTAAAGGCATTTGAATGCATTCATCAATGAAGGTGACAACTCTTGTAACATCAGAAATATTGAGGATATTGGAGAGCCCCCAAATATCAGAGTGAGTTGAACTAAAAGTAGCAAGGATCGGGAATTGCTTTCAGGAAAAACAAAATGATGATATTTTTCAAGTTCGCAAATCTCACAATGAAAATCTTAATATTTAAATTTATAAAATAGGAAGAAACATGTATTGAAGAGTTTTAAAATAGGGATTTCTTATCTTGTAATGATTCTCCCATATGATGTTGATTGTTGGTGGAAATGAAAGAGCATTATAGTTGATTATGCACCCCAAGAAAATATAACCCATCTTTTTATTTGGCTTGCCTAATTACTTTTTCATTAGTGAAGTCCTAAAATATAGAATAATCAGTAAAGAAGATGATTTTGTAGTTGTGATCTTTTGTAATTTTATGGATTGATGAAGGTTAACTACAAGATGAGGAATATGTAATACGTTGCTAAGGGTAAAATTAAGGAAAGTGGAGATATTTTCTTATCCTACAATAGTTGTTAAGGAACCATGTACCGTTTTTATTTTTCTTTTACTGAGACATAGTTTGTAGGTTTGAAAGATTTTGACAAGATTTGTTGAGAATCCAGATTTGGGAAGATGTGATTGAGGCATTAAAAACATAAGAGTTGGAAGTCATATCATTCTGAGCAAGAGTGCATGATCAAAAAAGATTTTTACAAAAAATTGACGATTCCTTAATTTTTTAATTTCTTTTGAGTTGACTCCATCTATGCCACAATGAATACCATCTTTCTTGTTCCCTTTTTTTTTTTTTTCATTATAGCTTTGGGGCTTTCCATGAAGTTTCCATTTTTTTTTTCTTACAATAGTTGTAATCAAGTTTGTCTTTGAGGGGTGGCTTTTGTTCTTTGTTGGGTGAAGAATATGTAACAAGTCCCTTGGACCCTTATCTTTGGGTTTAGTGGTTTTCATGGTAGATGTTTTATAGACTAGAATATTAAATATCATGTTTCTTCTTCCTTATTCAACTCGTACATGAGAGTAAGTTTCATTTTGAGAAAGGAGGTTTTCTCTACTTATGATTAGTACTCAAACTTGTTCACAAGTTGTTACTGAGTTTTGCAAAAGGTCAAATACTCTTTTTCTTTCCACAAATTACTTGAGTATTGCTACATCTTCACAGCAAATCATCTTGAGATCTTGGTAATAATCCAGTTTAAGCTAGTAATTAAAATATTCAATAATAGGAAGTTTACCTTATTTAGTAATGGAGAGTTTCGTTTTGATCTCATAGATAATAGCAGTATCCTTGAATTTTGAGTAAATTTGTTTGACAACATCCCAAACTTCTTTTCCAGTAGAAAGGAACATATATGACCAGTTGATTTTTCGACATTATGGTTTTTCTCAACTATGTCATGATTGTAAATCTCTTCTTTCTCAAAGTATATACTTTGGGTCTTTTGGCACCGGAGTAGAATCTTAAGATGTTGGGTCGTTCTTTTTTCTTTAAGAATGATTTTCATGATTTTTGACCACTTCAGATAATTTTCCTAGTCAATTGATATGAGCTTTGAAATTCTTGGAGGTCTATTTTAATATGATTTTTATCATTCATGATGATTGAATCTTTAGAAGGGAAGTTAATGATATTAGACATAATAAATTGAAGGAAGGCTCCGACTTGAAAGAGGTTGGAGGATTTTAGAGAACAAAGGTTGGAATCGGAATATCATAACCACGCTCTGATACCATGTAGAAGAATAAGTGGCTATAAAAGCTTAACTTGTTCATATATACAAAACTATAAATTAAAAATGAAACGAATAATTATGTAAAGCCTTTACCTATATGCCGTTTATTTATTTAGGTATTTCCAATTGATGCCAGAGGAGCAATCTGTGGGCTTTTTATTTCTTTTTTTTTGTATATGTATCCGTGTGAGTGGTATTTCCTAATAAGCAATGAATCCATGGCTTCAAATTTTCCATATTTAGACTTATTGATCCTTTGACTTTTTAGCGCTATATAATTTAGTCATATCATTATATCTAACTTGAGACCTTATTTCATTAGTGGAGAAATCTCTTTGCCAATGGTCTTTCTCTAACTAACAAGACCCAATTGACTTTTCATTTCTTACACCTTCAAACTTCATAATCACATATTTAGAAAAAAATGTTTGTATCATCTAATTAGCTTGTTGCATCCCTTTCGTAGAACATACTTGATCCTCATACTAGATAGAAATACTTTTAAGATGGTGTTAAAAATCATTAGAGTAATAGTACTTGATCCTCATCATCAATGATCACATCAATATTCTTCGAAACTAAACAATAGAATTAAACTCATTAAAATATGATTTTTATCTGTACATTTGTGCATATGCAACAAGTACATCTCTGTTAATGTTATGGCTTACTAGAAAGACTTTTCGTGGCAGAAGCTGAAGACTAGTTTGAGCCAGAAAGTAGTCACATTTGTTTCCTTTGAGATCCCTCTCAAATCCATATCTTTAAAGCATAGCTCAATTATTGAGAGAGCTTTTTCAGCAATCTTTATTTTTTTTTTCGCTTATATTCTTAGAGTTCTTCGGATGTCTCGTTGGTGCCTTGCATTTTGGTTCTATAGAGTTGAAAACCTTTCAGGCCATCCTCGAGCTTATACTTTATGGCCATCACATTTTGCATTAGGGTCTAATATGAATCATTAATAGCTTTTTTAATTATTATTTTTTACTTTATAATGTAAAAAGGCTTGAAACAATTATGATGAATACACCAAGAACATGGAGACCAAGCACCACAAGAAAACTCTAAAATTTGTGTGATTCAATAAAAAATAAGCCTAATTTTATGGGAGGAGAGATAATAATCAATCGATTATAAACAAGCCAAATCCTAATTTACGTACAAATAACATGGACTGTAGAAGACACTCTTCTTAAAATCTAAATTCTCTGAATTTCCCTATAAAATAGACCTCAAATAAACTTCAAATATACTATTATACATACAAATACAAAAAAAAACCACAAGATGTGAATATTTAACTCACTAAAAATTCTCTACTTGAAAGCTTCTAAAAAGAGTGGATTCGTGCATTTCTATGGAATCGTCACAATACTTTTGCCGCTACTTGCTTGCCGTGTCAAGGTAATTTTTTCTCCGTGACCACAATTTTCTTTCGGTTGTTTTTTCTCCGTTATCATTTTTTCCTTCATTTCTAATAAAAATAGTGGTTGATTATCAGCTTACCGCATCTCATGTGAAAGGAAAATTCTGCCAATTGATTAATCCATGTAGAGGTTGACTCGCTCTACTCTTCTATTTATAGGAGTTTGGAGGGGATCTCAGACTTGGAGCTTATGTGTATCCATCTAAAAAATATTTATTTTAAATGTTATGCTTAACCTTCTAGTCAAAAACCTAACCACTAAATATAATTAACCAAGAGGGATTTCCCATGACTTGACTTTATGTTGGCAATTAGCCTTGGAAACCCAGTCCTTTCATGTGATGAGTCAAAGCTAAGAATCCTATTTTCTAACACTTGACTTTATGCGAGCAATTAGCCTTGAAAACCTTGCCCTTTTATTCAATGATTCAAATCAGAGAACCCAATTTTCTAAGGCTTGAAAAACCCAGTCCTTTCATCTGATGATTCAAATCAGAGAACCTACTTTGGTGTAGAGTAATTAGTTTTTTGGCTTGATAGGGGGCGCCTTCCTTTATTGATGTGAATGACTTGATGATTAAGACATCTCCTACTCTCAATAGAACAAAATCTTCTACATAAGCGTGTGCTTGTGAATGTGCATGCTGGCGGGCAGGTCTATGGGCTTACTCCTGTGTGTTGAGGGAGAAAGGGTGTAAAGGGCCGGCATATGGAACTTAACATTGATACTTACAGAGCATGTGCTCTAGCCTGGTTTTGCATGAACGGCAGGCAACAGTTTGTATGCATTATATAGTCTAAGCTTTTCGTTTAGGGCATCTTTTTCGTTCTACAAAATGTAGGTAGTGGTGAGCTGAGCCGGCTCGAACTTGACTCGTTAACAAGCTCGCGAGACGAGTTTATTGAGCCGCAAGCTCAAGCTCAAGCTCAAACTCAAGCTCGAGTTCAGCTCGACTCGTTTGCACTTCTAAATGCATGCCAATTAGAACTGCACACAGAATTTTCGTTAACTATTTGACAGCTATGTCAAGGTTATTTTGAGCCAAATCCAACTTGTGCACATTAATCTAAGCTTTGCTTCTATTTCATCAGCACTCTTATATTTGTTGTAGTTCCAGAAAATTACATATTATATTATATATATATATATATATATATATATATTGTTTTTATACATTTAGATTATGTTCATTGATCGATGAAAATTTTACATTTGAGCTACCGAAATCTTGCTGATTGGCTGTGTTGATGAAGAGCTACTTATCAGATCTGTGTCATTCTTTGATTTGCTACGTGCAACTCAATTGATTGGCCTGTCCTGTGGACTTGGTAATCAATTTTTTTTCTATCTGATTCTCTACGAAGTTTTTCTGAGCTCCTGAAATTTAACTTTTAGTGCTGCCAAATTCTCTTGCGCCTTAGTGTTTTTTTTTTTTGTTTGTATGAAGCAGTGGTAGAAATACTGCAGTTTACATTTGAGTTGTCTTACCTGGAATAACATAATGTATAAGAATCAGCATACACACAAACTTTTGTTTTTTTTTTAATTTCTTTCGATAGATATGAATCTGGTTGGATACTGTTACTATGTTTTTTCCTGTTTTTTTGTGACTGTTAAATTATTCTTTTTTATGCTGATACTGCTTATTTTTTAAGTTAGCATACATTTTTAAATTTATTAACTCGCCTGGGATGGCAGCATGAATGATAGTATGACTCTGATTTTGTGATGGTTTGCAGAGTAAACTTCTAAATCTTGAGATAACTGCTTTTTAATTTAAGTAGTTACTGGTGTTATAGCCTTTGAAGCTTAACTGCTAATTGTCTTAGTTGTGCCTGGACTTGATGGCATCAAAACTCATTAACACCCTGTATTTTGGTGCCTGAAATAAATTTTTTTGTTGGGTGACAAAAATTAAAAAGACAGCCGAGTTGAATGTCATAGATATTAGAATGTTTGAGTATATATGTGATAAACTGAGGCTTTGTTTAAAAAGTAATTCTGTATGTAATGGTCATGGATCTTATTGGAGATGGATAATGAAAATAGATTTAGATAATTTGAATGCTATAATGGGGGATAAAACATAGAATAGATGGTATGAATTAATATGATGAGTAAAATAAATTATATAAAGTTTATAAGGTAAATTTAGGAGAGGTTGTTTTCATGATATATAATAACAGATATAGACTTATATTATAAGAGTAAATGAAATAATAAAAAATAAGAGTTATTCAATTTGAAAGATGAGATATTATTAATCTTGGAAGAATTGTTGTTAGGGGAGAAATTCAGAGTTTTTTATTGAGCTAGTTGATGTAAAAAATATGAATAGTTCCACTGAGAAGATTTGAGTTTTTGAATTAGAGAATATATTGATAAGGAGATTGGTGGTGGAGACAAAATATAATTCAACAACAAAACACTAGAATTTGCTTTTAAAGAAAGGTAGAAAACTTAATTTTATTATAACTTATTATAATTATTAGAAGTTTGTAATCTTGCGAAGAGCTCGTTTTATATATTTAGGACTAAAAGGATAAAAAAAAGATAATGGTTGAAAATGAAAAATAGAAAAGCTTTGTGTTAAATCTCCCATCAAATATTTGAAAAATATGTGTAGAAATACAGAGTGCTCTGACTCAAGCCTACTTAATTCTTTATGTTGAATGCAAACTTTGATCGTTAGTATGTCTAGCCCGCTTATGTTCCTTTGGTTCCTCACTTGTAACAACCCATGGGGGATGGTGCTCTGGTTTAATTAACACCTTTTCAATGGACTTTTGAAAGATTAATAGTATGGGTGTAAAATGTAAATGAATATAAGATTTGAGTGAGCTCAAGTATCGATCGACTTGAAATTTGGTTAATTTGCGACTAAAATATCCAATTTTTGCTCTACTTTTCATAATTCAAGAGCTGCATTAAAATTCCAAATACTCAAAAGGACCATTCTCACAATCATCAAGCAAGCTGTCATGCCTTTTGATGTCTTTGGGACTTCCAAAATCTAACCTTGGAACTCACTCTGTTTTCTGTGGTAGGAG
The DNA here is from genome assembly GCF_001263595.1 of Phalaenopsis equestris. Lineage (NCBI taxonomy): Eukaryota > Viridiplantae > Streptophyta > Magnoliopsida > Asparagales > Orchidaceae > Phalaenopsis > Phalaenopsis equestris. The sequence goes on along the minus strand of NW_018164869.1, from coordinate 6,176,072 downwards.
TCAAAGTATTCCTTTCTAAGCGGTAGACCTTTGAAGTGGAACTCTATCCTTTTAAGTCTAGATCAACATTTAGTCAATAGAACAGTCCTTTCTTTAAGCGGCAAATCTAAATGATTACCCCTATAAAGATAAAAATCGATCCATCTTAAATGTAGACTATGTTCAAAAACACAAAGTGTCACATGGCTGAATAAGACGTGAAATAGTTTTCGAAAAAAAATGAAACTATACAGATTGTTTCAGATTATAATTTAATCGCAAACTAGCCAATTATAAAGTCATTTTTAATCTGCTTATCATGGAAATCATTACATTAACTTATTATTCAACTATCACAACACAGTTTATTACATAATTATCTCCATTTGATGAGCCATGGATACATCACCAACTCATTCTTTTACCTCAACTCGGTATGCTAACTCTTCCATGTAGCCCAAGAATCAAATTTGGCTCAATGGTGAAACTACAAAACACACAAGTGAATACTAGCAAAAAAGGAAATTTAAAGTCTTTTTTGTCATGCTACGCTCCTCTCTGTCACTAGACTTGGCTAATAAAGACTTAAAATTAGTGGCAAGGCTATTCTTCTTTTATATTAATTCGTCAAAATGATTGGATACTTAAAGGCCCGGCGAGTATGTCTAAGACTTGTTTGATAAAGCCAAAGCCATTTAGGCTATCATTGTCGGCCAAACTTTAAACAGCAGCTTAAAAAACAACATCAAAGTGAGCTAGAGGTCAATCCAAAGTGCAACTTCAAAGTGACGTACAAAGGCGATAACAAATTATAATAAAATGGAGAGGCAGTTTCTGTAGCTATCCCCTTCAAGGGAGCTTGGGGTCTCCTAACTGAAGACATTATGGACTAAGGGTTTAGCACTTTTATCTACAAAAGAAATAGAAAAACAAGCCACAGAAAAATTGAGTGAAACAATGAAAGACCGAGAATAGATACCTTTCATGGGTTTGTGCCCCACTGACTTCACGACGAGGGTTCTAAGATTTTTCGATTGTGATTCTCTTTTTTACATCTCCAGTTGACATGTCTTCAAGAATTGGCTTTGATTGGCTTTCAAACCAAGAATTTGATATCTCTGACCACCATGTTTCCTTGGTTATTCCTGGCTTCGTTTTGGTGATGAGAGGCCGAGAAAGAGGAATGGCGGGGAACTTTAACAGGTTTTGGTTTCCCCCACATTAATTGATAGAGCCGAAGATTGCTTGATGACTTTCGGTGCGGAGTCAGCTTGAGCCGAGGTCGTATCCTAACAGGAAGAACAACAAACAAGCACACAAGCAGGAATAAGAATATTGGCTTTCCCTATCCTCTGTTTAGCAATCAACCATGGAGCGGGCAACTCGCAAGCCAGCAAGTCAACCGTTGTTAGATCTTTAGCCCAGTTTATTTACGGAACTTACTAAGCTTACTACATTAAGATGTTATTATATATATATATAT
>NW_018164869.1:6163420-6174599 GCF_001263595.1 Phalaenopsis equestris | reverse complement strand
ATATATATATTTCTTACATAACATGATTCATCACTCGAGAAAATTATTATATTAAGTTTTGATTACAATTCGTTAGCAAACTATACGGTCGACTTAAAGTGCCCTTCTCTAATGCTTTTTCTCCGAATAAGGCACACCAAGGAAGTGACGAAAGATGGGATCAAAGACGACTACATTAGAAAGGAAGCCATTGTGGATTAATTGTTGAAAAAAAAAAAAACTCACTTGTCTCCATATTCACTTTTTTTCTTTTGGATCTTTACCTTCGTCAGCTTGATCATGATGGATCTTTACCATTTGAGAATAGACCATATGATTATTATCTCCCTAGTCATCTTCTCTCTCCCTCTCTCTCTCTCTCCTTCTCGGAAAAAAATTGCGTACGTAAGACGTATGCAGCGCTGCGTACGTTTTCGAGGTTATACCGAGGGTATAAGGGGGTTATACTCCCGTTATAACCCCTTGTAACCTCCCTGTAACCTAGTATTATAACCCTTTGTAATCTCCATGTAACATAGTATAACCTATCTGTAACCTACAAATAAGTTCCGTTCATATATTAAGAACTTAATTGTATAATTTAATAAATTATGAGTTTAACCAATAATTTAATAAATTATGAGTTTAACTAATAACAAAATTGAAATCTGATTCATAGTATTGTAACATGTAAAATCCCCACCAAAAGCGGAATATTTACATACATACCACTCAATTCTTGTGTATTTTGATACCTGGCACCTAAACTTCAAATTTTGCATATAATTTTTATACATGTCACCCTACTTTTATATACGAAAAACTGTATTTTATTTTGTAAAATAGTGATATTTTTCATGATATGAAAATTTTGAGTGGTATAATTTTAAAATGTAAAGTTTAGGTGCTAGTTAAGTAAACACATAGAAATTGGATGGTATGGAAATGTCCCAAAAATTATTTATCAAGATTGAATCTCACTTAAAATCTATCCATAATGAAACAGCAAAAAGTACGTAAAGTGGGTGTAGACCAAATATTAAATCTACATTTTTTAATGGTTAATTAAAAAAAATCTTTTCTATTTTAGAAATTGTTGATTCAAATTATGCAGGTGATTTGAATGACAGAAGGTCTACAACTGGGTATGTGTTTACTCTTGGTGGAGGGCCTATATGTTGGAAATCAACAATTCAGTCTATTGTGGCATTATCTACAACTAAAGCTGATACCACTTGCAGAGAAATTAGGGCGAAGAAAAACAAGAAAAACAAGAATCAACACAAATCTAACACAAATCTAGAAGAACACAGAGATTTACGAGGTTCGGCAAAGATGCCTACATCATCGGGAGCAGAGCGGCGACCTCCTTTTCAATATTCAGAAAAGAGTACAGAATATAAAATTCAGAATCTCAGAGACTCAACGACTCACTTAATGTTACAAACAGGATATATATATAACCCTATAGTACAATATGTAATTACTTAAATTACTCATGTACTAGACCGCGGGGTGTTGACCTTGCACCGCCAACCCACATAATGAAACTCTCATTGAAATTTTAAATTCATCACGTGATACATAACTTCATTTGTCAGGCATAGGTGTATAGTTGTCGCCGCTCGTTGTTGCAATTCTTTCTAATCTTCAGCCTCCATGACATATGGTTTTGCTGCCCGCAAAGCTTTCAAGATTCCCTGTTGAGTCAACAGATCTTTTACTCTTGTTTGTCACAATCCGAAGTTATCAGTTCCATCGAACTTCACTACCTCGAGTTTTGCATTAGAAAAAGTCATTTGAAAATAACTCCTGCAATAAATTATTTTGCAAAAATTCCTTTGTAAATCCTTTCTCAGAAGCTTTTCAAAAAGAAAAAAGTAGAATTGAAAAAACCTCTTAATTAAGTTTCCTTAATTAAGTTTAAAAAAAAAGTAAATTTTTTTTTAAAGAAAAAAATTGAAATATTCCCTTCAAAATATTCTTTTATTTTCTGCTTTTTTTTATTTCCTGCTTCCTGCAATAGAAATTTAAAAAATCTTCCAAATTTTGTTCTCTACAGCCTCCAACAAAAAAAAAATTTAATTAAGTTTACTTAATTAAATATTTTATTTAGATCAACTTAATTAAAAAAATAACTTTTCTTTAATTAAGTAAAATTCAAAAATCTTTCTTTCTTAAGCGGGAAAAGAATTTACTGATTTCGTTCCTTTTCTTCTCCGCAGCCTCCAGCAAAAAAAAAAACTTAATTAAAATTCTTTAATTAAATTTATTTTAATTAAAAAAAATTTTCCTTTAATTAGAAACTTATCTTCTGCAGCAAGAGAAAATTTCAATTCTAGCTTCCTTCCCCCGAAGCTTAATCTGTGAATCACAGCCTCCGCGAACTGCCACCATTCGCTAATCCCGCGAATCGCTGAAACCGTCCTGCAAATAGCCCGAACCTTCTAGCGTCGAACCCGATTTGATCGTCTCTTTCGCGATCCGTCGTTGCCGCACGTGAAGCCTCTGCTCCTTTCCGCGATTCACGATCTCCAACCGAAGTCCCGTTTGTCGATCACACACCAAGACCTTCTGCCGAATAGAACACCTTCGCGAATCGCCAAAGCCCCCTTCGTGAACTGCTCTGCGGAATTGCCGCAAAGCCCTCTTTTGCGGACGATCAGCTTCCCCGGCGGACGATATTCCCTGCGCGCAGCCGAAATTCTTTTTTCTTGCCATCGAACTTGTCTCTGATATCACTTGTTGAGAAAGAACAACATAAATCCAAAAGAACACAAAGAGATTTAACGAGGTTCGATAAAGATGTCTACGTTCTCGGGAGCAGAGTCGCGACTTTTCAGTAATTCAGAAAAGGGAATACAAAATTCAGAGATAATCTCTAAAGTTACATACAAGCTCAATTTATAACCCTAGAAAACACAAAAAAGAAATCTTGAGTATGATATATAATTACCAAATTACTCCTATACCACAACCACAACCCACATAAGGAAACTCCCCTGATTTTGATCGAATCTTCGGCTCTGCTCCGCTCCTGTTTTAGTACTGTCCATTTATGATATATGAGTCATATCTAACCGAAAATAATATATCATAAAATATTTTTAAATTATAAAATATTAAAAAGTAATATTCTCCAACCGCTAAACTCCATGAGTCTTTCACGAAGTGTTTTATTCATCAACCTAAAACGCATGTATTATGCTGTTCTGTTATGTGGACATATCTCATATGAATATTCCTTCAATTTCTCCATATATTCTGTCATGTGTTTCCACAGCAAAGGTACATTCCATAAAATAGGGGCCAATAAAATAATTGAGAAGATGCCTAATTTATAACTATAACTATATATATATTACCTAAAGTAAAACTAATTCATTATAAATAAATACAAAGATGTACTATTTTCTTACAAGTCGTAGAATTATTTCGATCATTGTAAGTAGTGTTTGCCAGAATTTATATACCGGTGTATCTTCAATAAAACGTTATATGTTACTGTCGTATTTCATATACGACCATAGCAAGAATAGGTTTCTGACTGCAGTGAGAAGCATTGATCGACGATGATTGACGGTGGTTGATGGGCAAAGAAAGATAGTTGTCAGTGACTATAAAGATTAGAAGTTATTACTGGGTCTTTAATACGACGTTGCAATCTACGACCGTATTTGGGTACATCGTTAGCAAGCGGGGGTCATTGACAGCGGCGAGCAGTTGTGGTCATAGGTTATCAATGGCGGTCGATGACTATGGAGGCCGGAAGTTATCACCAAGTGCTCAATCCAAAATAAACTCTTAAATTCCCACTTTCAGTTTTCCCATCAATTGAAGAGATGTGACCGATTTATATCCTCTAAGTGAGATAAATTTTGATCATTTGGCAAATAACTCCCTTAACCATCTTATCAAACTTTTCAAATTAATCCCCCTTGATAATAAATATTTATCTAATAATTTCAGTCGTAATGACCTCATATTTGAGTGATCTTGAGCTCGTTGGATTTTCTTAGTCAAACAATTGATTTTACTTTAGAAATGTCAATTTTGAAATTCATTTGACCATTCAATTGATGAGCAAGAGCTTGATAATGACTTGATATGGGCTTGACCGGACTTGTATTTACTAAACTTTGATATTATTGACTTCATATTAGAAATCAGAGCCCTCAATGATCGTGATTTTAAATATGAAATATTAGTATTAAAAAAATTACATCTAGATTCATATTGGATATGTGATAAATATTTATTGATGATGCATCAATATCATTAGTCTAATACATCCCACAATTTCTTATAAAATAAAAAGATCTAAAACAAATTAAATATTGAAAGCCATTTACAGAATAAAATAAATGTAAAAAAACCGGTCTCAAACGACCATGAGTCTAACCCTACATTAATCTTCTACAAAACATTTAAAATATTCATTTATTTATTCGAAACTTATCCTCCTCTCTTTAATATAAAAACAAAGAAAAACGGTTCCCTGCTCAATTCAGCCCTGTTCATCCCCACTAGCCGAAGAACTCCACTCTGCTCGTCGAGAAAGAAAGCTCACCCATTCTCCTTCAATCCGAATCCCCCAATGGAATCCGAAATACAAACCCTAGCCCGACGTTTCCACCTCCTCCAACAATTCCGTCTACACTTCCGCTACATCGGAGCAACCGCCGCTCTCCTCCTCCTCTGCTACTCCTCCTTCTATATCCCCATACCTCCGAACAACCCCGGCGATTTCCTCCGCCACGCAGCCGCCATCCTCATCAGCCCCAGCTTCGTGTTTCTTCTCGGAAACACAATCGTCCTTCTCCTCTTGGCCGAATCCCGCCAACTTTCATCCTCCCCTGAATCCATCTCCTCTGAATTCAACTACTGCGACATGTCTTATCCTTCGCCGCTTCACCTAGAGCCGATTGAAGAATTACTGTGCGACGAAAAGAAGGTTTTTATGGAGGTTAATTCTGTTAGGCGGAGCCAATCGGAGAAATTTGAGCGAGTTCGGGAGCAGCCGGAGCTCCGGCGAGCTGAGACGGCGGTTTTGGAGAGGGAAAGAAAAGGGGCATTGGCGCACGACAGTGGAGAATCGGAGGGAGAGGAAGATGCAGAGCATTTCCAGCGCAAGATAGAAGAGTTCATCGCGAAGCAGCAGCGGTTTCTGAGGGAAGAGTCCTTGGCCGTGGTCTCGTTCTCCGAAGAATCAGCCCAGCGTTACGCAAAAATAAAATAGAATATTTACATATATATCACCCATTTCTTATGTATTTACGTTCCTGCCACCCTATTTATGCATAGTATTTTCATTATGCAGAAAAGCAAAGCTTTAAGTGTAAGATATGTAAATATATCAAAATTGGGTCGTTAATTTATTATTGTTATTATTATTGTATTTAAGCGGAAGGCCGCGGCTTCAAGCACAAATTCTTGTAAATTTTATTTTAACGCGTGTTAGAAAATTCACGAGAGTAAATTAATGGATTATTGTCTTAGTGTTGCACGAGAATTCATCACACATAGATAACAAAAGAGAAGTAAGCAAGATGAGACCTTAAATTTTTACGTGGAAAACCTTTGAAATGAAGAAAAATCATGTGGTCTAACCTAGTTGAAATAAATCACTATAAATGATGAGTGCATATGTTTATTCTTCTCATAAATTAGGGAAGATGAAATTATAAAGGTGAATATCTACAATCTAATTGCAGTTCTTGGTGACAGCAGGTGTGACAGAGTTCTTGGTGACAGCAGGTTGCAAGGGTCATTATTGATTGTTATGGAGGTAGTAGTCCATCGTGAGTGTTGTAGATGATTGCTCCAAAAGCGTTGATTGACCACAAAAATTGTAGTAAACAGTTATAAGAGCTGTGGACCACATAGGTCGTAGTGGCGGGTGTGAATGACGTCCGTAGACCGCCGGGGCCGGAGTCAGAAGCTGCACAACGTTGGTCATAGGGGCGAATATGAATAATATTTGTAGGCCGCAAGGACAATTATGAGTTGCATGAGCTGATGACTACGTAAATTGTTTGGGCGAGTATAAATGATGTTCGTTGATCGTGGGGGCCAGAGTTGGGAGCGACACGAGGTATGAACCAAGTAGGCCATAAGAGCGAGTATGAGTGACGTCTGTAGGTCTGAGAGGCCAGAGTCGAGAGTTGCACGAGCTATGAATCACTTAGGTTGTAGAGGCGGGTATGAATGACGTCCGTAGGCCGTGGGGGTCGGAGTCGGGAGCGACACGATATATGAACCACGTAAGTCATAGGGGTGAGTATGAATGACGTCCATAGGCTGGAGGGTTGGATTCGGGAGCTGCACAAGCTGTGAACCACGTAGATCGTTGTTGACACATGGACTGTAGTGATGAGCTCATGTCCGACGACGATGACTAACGATGTCTAGTTGGTGGTGATCAACGGTGATGGTTGACAGTGACAAACGGTGACCGACGGATGTCGACGACTGTCGGCGGTGATTGATGGCAATCGGCGGCGATCGACGACAATCGGGATGATGTTAGACTTCAGTTCCTTCTCAGAGCTTCTAGTTCTCTCTGAAGTTTCAATTCTCTCCCCTCATGTGAGGGGTGAGACTCTATTTATAGTGTTTAGGGTGTCATTAATATATGAATATGAATTATTTTGATTGGAACGGTCTAGAGAGCTTCCTCCAATCAAACGATATTTAATGGACATTTGAGTGCCTTAAAGATGTCGGAATTGAGTGATCGGGCTTGTTGGATTCGTCTCGTCGAGACGCTCAATTCGAGTATAGGCTTGCTAGTGTAGCCATCCGTTTGATCTTCCAAATGTGTCCATAATTCTTCCAAGAGTGGTTTAATTACTTGATCTGAGCTTGATTTGACTCGGATTGGACTAGTTTTCATATCATTAGGCCCGTCACATCGAGTCGGTCAGTTCAACCATAAGTTTGTTCAAATAGAACCTCTGGATGATTTTTAAATAAAGTTTTAATATTTCTTGTTCAAAATATTGCATCGAGATTCATGTCGGATGATGAAAATTTGTTGGTGCCGTATCATTTGCATCGCTATTTTCGGGCGAGATCATCTTTGTCATCCGAAAATATCAAAATCCGGACTATTTATTTATTTTTTAATTAATGTATTATATATAATGATCATTTGGATTATTATAAGTATAATTTATCTAAGGATGTAATTAAGTTGATGAGCATGATGACATAAATACCTCTACATGCGTAAAGAATCAATTTTGTTTCTTATAATTGAAATTGATTTCATCAGCAATATGACAAGATTTTTTTGTTTTTTTTTAATGAATGAAATTAATTTCACGAGGAATATGAAAAGTTTTTATATATATATACAATAATGGCCATTTAATGGTTGTATTTTATTTTTAAGTCTATAATAATGAGTATTTAATTGTTGCACTTCTTTTTGAAGTCTATAATAATGAACATTTAATGGTCAAAGCCCTTTTTTATCCTATAAATAGGCCTAAAGAACCGTGTAGAGTCGCGACAAGCGTTGCGGTAGTGTGTCGTAGCGACGTTTCGCTGCAACGCATCACAACTGGTACTCACGGCGGCGCTTCAAGGCGATGCCTCGAGGCAGAGCGTCGCGGCGACGCGTTGCAGCGGGGCGACGCGGCAACATGACGCTTTGAGGTGGTGCAGCGCGGCAATGCATCGCGGAGGAGCATTGTAGGGACGCATTGCAGCAGAGCATCAAGGAGGGGCATCACGACGGGGCGTCGTGGTGACACAACTCATTGTGGTGAAATGTGGCAGCGGAGGGTTGCAGTGGGACGTTGCAGCGACGCGTTGTAGCGAGGCGTCACAGCATCATGACGGGTTGCGGCGATGCGTCGGGGCGATGATTCAAGGCGGCGATGATTCAAGGCAATGTGTTGCGGCAGAACTTTGCGGCGACGCGTTGGAGCAAAGCATTGCGACGGGGCATCGCGGGGACGCAATGCATTGCGGCGATACATGGCGGCGGAGCATCGCAACAACACGACCTATTGCGGCGGTGCGTCACAAAAATGCGTCATGGCGATGCGTTGCTACAAAGAGTTGCGATAAAGAATTTGGGCGCAGAGTTGAGGTGAAAAATTGTTGTGCAGAGTTGAGGTGAAGAGTTGCAGGGAAGAGCTGCAATGAAGAGGAAAGTAGTCACCGTCTTGTGTAGCAAGGAAGCAATGAGATATTCTTTCACATTGCGGCGAAGAGGAAAGTTGTTCCCATCTTGCGTAGCGGGTGAGCAACGGGATCGTCTTTCTGGTTGATGTCGTGTCTCTCTTGCACATTTCTTCAAGAAATGTTGTAGTTTTTCTGCCGCGCTTTGAGAAGAAGATTTTCATGCTTATGTGGTGGTTATATTTGGAGATCGCCTCACTATCATCGGAGTACTGGAATTTTGGGGAGGCAATGCCAACTCTACTTGAAGATGAGTGGATTTGTTGTAACTCTTGTATAAGTATATGTTGGTATTTGTAGCATTTTTTATCATCTGATGTGACTTTTGTAGATGATGATAATGTATTTCTTTGTCTCTTCCACACTAGTTGTGGCTTCTTAGTTATGCAAAATTCTGTAATCAAAGTTAGAACAAATTTTTTTATAAAATAAAGAATCAAGTATCTTTTGTGGTTCATGTCTTCCTAAATTTTGCACTCTCCCACATGTCTTATAGGAGCTTGAACCGGTACTTTCTAAGACATGTAACCTTTTGATTTTTGTAGTGAAGACCCTCTTAAGCTCGTCTCCCAGCAGCATGGTAGCTTTTTATTGGGTCTTGCCTTCTAGGTTTAACTTCCAAGAGCATGGTTGAAGGGAGAATCCATTGAGGATGTAAGACCAATTTTGAGTTGTATCACCAGAAATGGTCAACAGTATTAACTCTTAACAAAGTTGTATGAAATCCACTGAGGATGGTTGACCTATCGTAGGTTGTTGGTCGAAGCATTTGCTTGACGACCGTAACCTATTATGGAAGAGGTTGAAGGAAATCCACCAAGGATTTATGACCTATCCAAGGTTGTATATCAAAGTTTTTGCTTGACGATTGTAGCATGTAATAGAAGAGGTCAAATCAAGTCCCCCTTGGGATCGATTAAGCCTAGAATGAGGTGTATGAGATGCTCTGCGTTTCTCGAGACCAGAGCGTAGATCACAATGTACCGTATGTTTTCTTGGAAATATGGTTGCAGTCATACTCACGAAAAATGTTTGACAACTTATTAGTTTCTTGCTTTTGAATCCTTTTGCCCCCAACGTGAGTGTTTTCCATGTGAGCTTGTAAAATAACCCATGTAATGGGTCTTAAAGAGATCAACTTCTTGATCTAGTTGAAGAACCTCAATACGATGAGGTGGCAGTGAGGAAGTGCTATTTGGGTTAAAGATTTCCCCCTGTACAGAAGCGATTCTATTCTCGTGGATTTGTAATCTGAATGAAATATGGGATGACTTCCCCACCACAGTCGTGTCGGGGAAGTTAACAAGAATAACATTTCAAGACTACAGTGAAGGTTGCCCCCCAGCCTGGAAGAAATTGTGAAATACTTTGTACTTAATAAGATGTGAGAAGACAACCCTACTACAATCGTGCCCAGGACGTTGATGTGAACGACCTTTTGAGACTACAGTGAAAGTTGCCACCCAAATTAAAAAATGCATCGAAGATGATCTTCATGCTTGAAGGAGGTTCCTTCGCTAGTTGGATGAAGTACATCATTAGGAAAGGAAGTAGAAGCATGGTGTCGTACAGTGTAAGACAATACCGAATGGGACTTCGCTTCCCACAGATGACGCCAAACTGATGCGTGCAAAAAAAATTCGTGACGGTAGAGTAATGGATTATCGTCTTAGTGTTGCACGAGAATTCAACACACACAGATAAGAGAAGAAAAGTAAGCAAGATGATACACCTCGAATTTTATGTGGAAAACTCTTGAAATGGGGAAAAACCACGAGGCCTAACCCTGTTGAAATAAGCCACTGTGAATGAAGAGTACACATGTCTATTCTTCTCATAAATTAGGGAATATTGAATTACAAAGGTGTATAACTATAATCTAGTTATAATTCTTGGTGAAAGCAGGTTGCAAGGGTCATTATTGATTGTTGTGGAGGTAGTAGTTCATCGTGAGTGTTGTAAATGGTTGCTCCAGAAGCGTTGATTGACCACAAAAATCGTAGTAAGCAATTATGGTAGTTGTGGACCACATAGGTTATAGTGGTGAGTATGAATGACGTTTGTAGGTCGTCGGGGCCGGAGTCAGGAGCTGCAAGACATTGGTCGTATGAGCGAATATGAATGACATCCGAAGGTCGCAAGGGTGGTCAAGAGTTGTATGAGCTGCTGATCACGTAGGTTGTTTGGGCGAGTATGAATGACGTCCGTAGAACAGGGGGCTAGAGTCGAGAGCTGCATGAGGTGTGAACCAGGTAGGCCATAGGGGCGAGTATGAGTGACGTCCGTAGACCGCAGGGGCCAGAGTCGAGAGTTGGATGAGCTATGAACCACTTAGGTCGTAGGGGCGAGTATGAATGACGCTGGTAGGCCATGTAGGGCTGGAGTCAGGAGCTGCACGATGTATGAACCATGTAGGTCATAAGGTCGAGTATGAATGACGTCCATAGGTTGCGGGGGTCAGATTCGGGAGTTGCACAAGCTGTGAACCACATAGGTCGTTGTTGGCACATGAACCGTAGTGATGAGCTCATGTCCCAAGACGATGACTGACGACTTCTGGTTGGTGGTGATCGACAATGATTGGTGGTGATCAACGGTGACGGTTGATAGTGGCGGACGGGTGACCAACGGGTATCGACGACGGCAGGCGGTGGTCAATGGCGATCGGCAATGATCAACAACAATCAGGATGGTGCTGGACTTCAGCTCCTTCTCAGAGCTTCCATTTCTCTCTGAAGTTTGAAGTATCTCCCCTCATGTGAAGGGTGGAGCTATATTTATAGTGTTAAGGGTATCATTAATAAAAAATATGAATTATTTTGATCAGACGGTCCAGAGAGTTTCCTCCGATCAAACAACATTTAATGGACATTTGAGTGTCTTAAAGAAGTCAGAATTGAGTGATCTTGGGCTCGTTAGATTCTTCTTGTCGAGACACTCAATTCGAGTATAAGCTTGCTAGCGTCGCAATCCGTTTGACTTTCCAAATGTGTTCAAAAGTCTTTCA
>NW_018164869.1:6163196-6163410 GCF_001263595.1 Phalaenopsis equestris | reverse complement strand
GAGCGGTTTAATGACTTGATCTGGACTTGATTTGACTCGGATTAGACTAGTTTTTATATCAGGTCTGTCTCATCGAGCCGGTTAGTTCGACCATAAGTTCGTTGAAATCGAACCTCTGGATGACTTTTAATTGAAGTTTAAATATTTCTTGTTCAAAAGATTACATCGTGATTCGTGTCGGTTGATGAAAATTTGTGTCATATATATATATAAA
>NW_018164869.1:6152624-6162106 GCF_001263595.1 Phalaenopsis equestris | reverse complement strand
ATATATATACATATATATATATATATATACATACATATATATATATATATAGGGGTAATTATATAGAGAACACCTAAATTATCAATATTTATAAATTAATCAACCAGATAATATTTTTGAACTGAGGAACGATGTATTTACGTGCGCCATGATAAAATTGTTAAGAATTTGATTAGATGAAAAATATTGGATGTGGTTTTACCATAAATTTTGATAGTAGGGTGTGAATTTGAAAATTAAAGGAAGGAGGGTGGTTGATTTGCAAATAGCAAATTTCGGGAAGTTATTTGTAATTTTATTTCTCTAATTGAGTTTTTTTGTTTTTTTTTGCATTATTTAAAAGGAAAATAATTTTATTTCTTATTATTTCGTAGGGGACATGAATTCTATTAAAAACTTTAAAAAATAAATTATGTAAGAAATTCATAGATGTCTATTTCATGCTAATATGAATTTTATTTTAAATGTATATCACTGTGAATTTCCTTATATAAATAAATGACAACTAATTTTTTTAAGAGAATGATAATAAATTCTATGTAGGCGGAAGTGCTTGCGAACTCTGTCACGGTTGTTAATTTGGGCACTTGGGGGCGTCTGGTTGGTGATGATTGATGACAGTTGGCAGTGGTCGACGACGATCGACGGAGATTAGCAGTGTCGATGGCAGTAGATGACGGTCGGCGGGGTTCGATAGAGGTCAGTGGTGATCGGCGGAGGTCGAGGATGGCCGGCGAGGGTTGACGAAGGTCGGCGGGTGATTGTTGGTGGTGGTCGACGGTTGCCGATGACGAACGACGATGCGGGGTTGATGTTGCACTTGAGCTCCTTCTCAAAGGCTCAAGTTGTCTCTCCAGCCTCTCTCTTCATGTGACGAATGAGAATCTGTTGATAGTGTTCTGTGTGCAATTAATGCAATAATATGAACCATTTTGATCAGATGACATGAAGAGCTTCCCTCGATTAGAAGGCGTTCGATGGGCATTTCAGTATCTTAACGATGTCGAAATTGGGCGATCTTGGGCACGTTGGATTTGTCTTGTCGAGACGCTCGATTCTACTATGAACTCGCTATATTCGACATTCGTTTGACATTTCAAATGTGTCTGAAAATCCTCTAAGCATTTAATGATTTGATATGGGTTTGATCTAACTCGGATTGGACTAGTTTTTATATCGTTAGGTCCGTCTCATCGAGTCTGTCCGTTTGACTGTAAGTTTATTGGAATCGGAGCTCTGGATGGCCCTTAATTGAAGTTTGAATGTTTCTAGCTTAAAAAGTTGCTTTGAGATTCATGTCATGCCTCGGGATTCGTGATGAATGATGAAAATTTGTTGGTGGCATATCAATAGTTATAATTTTGCACCAAATATTTTATTTGTTCGTATAAAATGTATAGAAAATTATAGGAGTCCGGAAAGAATCATTCTATTCTAAATACGATTGTTGTAAGTAGTTTTCGCCATAAGTTATATATCGGTGTATCTTCAATAAAACATTATATGTTACGGTCGTATCTCATATACGACGCTGGCTAGAATAGGTTGCTGACTGCAGTGAGAAGGAGCGATCGACGATGAGCGGCGGTGGTCAATGGGCAAAGATCGATAGCTGTCGGCAACTATAAAGATAAAAAAATTATTATCAGGTCTTCAATACAACGTTGTAGGCTACAACCACATTTGGGATACAACGTTAGCAAGCATAGGTCACCGACGGTGGTCGACGACTATGGAGTTCGGGAGTTTTCATCGAGTGTTCAGTCCAAAACATAATCTTAAATTCTCACTCTCTCTTCGCCCCTCAACTAGAGAGAAGTGGCTTATTCCACGTGTGAGAAATTTTGATCATTTGACGAATAACTCTCTTAACCACCTTATCTAACTTTGCAAATTAATCCCCCTTCATAATAAATATTTATTTAATAATTTTAGTCGTAATATCCTTATATTTGATTGATCTTGAGCTCGTTGGATTTCTTTAATCAAAACACTTGATTTTACAATAGATATATTAATATTGAAATTCATCATACAAATTAATCGATGATTTGATATGGGCTTGATTAGACCCGTATCGACTAAACTTTGACATGATCGAGTTCATCTTAGAAATCATAGCCCTTAATGATCTTGAATGTAAATTAAGAATATTTATTATTAAAAAAATTATATTGAGATTCATATTGAATAGATGATAAACATTTATACATCCCATAATTTCTTATATAAAAATAAAAAAAAAAGATGTATAACGAATTAAATTTTGAAAGCGATTTACAGAATAAAATAAATGTAAAAAAATCTGTCTCAAACGACCGTAAGTCTAGTCCGACATTAATCTTTTACAAAACATTTAAAATATTCATTTATTTATTTGAAACTTATCCTCCCTCTCCTTAATATAAGAAAGAAAAACGGTTCCCTCGCTGTGCTCAATTCAGCCCTGTTCATCCCCACTAACCGAAGAGCTCCACTCTGCTCGACGAGAAAGAAAGCTCAACCATTCTCCTTCAATCTGAATCTTCCCATGGAATCCGAAATACAAACCCGAGCCCGACGTTTCCACCTCCTCCAACAATTCCGTCTACACTTCCCCTACATCGGAGCAACCGCCGCTCTCCTCCTCCTCTGCTACTCCTCCTTCTATATCCCCATACCTCAGAAAAACCCCGGCGATCTCCTCCGCCATGCAGCCGCCATCCTCATCAGCCCCAGCTTCGTCTTTCTTCTCGGAAACGCAATCATCCTTCTCCTCTTGGCCGAATCCCGCCAACTTTCATCCTCCCCTGAATCCATCTCCTCTGAGTTTAACTACTGCGACATGCCTTATCCTTCGCCGCCTCACCTGGAGCCGACTGAAGAGTTACTGTTCGAGGAAAAGAAGGTTTGTACGGAGGTTAATGCTTTTAGGCGGAGCCAATCGGAGAAATTTGAGCGAGTTCGGAAGCAGCCGGAGCTCCGGCGAGCTGAGACGGAGGTTTTGGAGAGGGGAAGAAGAGGGGCATTGGCCCACGATAGAGGAGAATCGGAGGGAGAGGAAGATGCGGATCATTTCCGGCGCACGATAGAAGAGTTCATCGCGAAGCAGCAGCGGTTTCTGAGGGAGGAGTCCTTGGCCGTGGTATCGTTCTCCGAAGGATTAGCCGACCCTTACGCTGTACCCACGCAAAAATAAAATGCAGTATTTACATATATATCACTCGTTTCCTATGTATTTACGTTCCTGCCACCCTATTAATGCATTGTATTTTTATTGTGTTATTAAAGATTTGAGGGATATAAGTGTAGAAAAGCAAAGCTTACATCAAAATTGGGTCGTTAATTTTTATTTTATTGTATTTAAGGCCTGCGGCTTCAAGCACAATTTCTTGTGAATTCTATTATATATATATGTATGTATCTATGTATGTATGTATGTATGTATAGGGATTATTACATAGAGATCACCTAAACTGATCTATTTACGTGCGCCACGATCATATTCTTGAGAATTTGATAAGATGAAAATTATGTGCTGAGATTTTACGATAAATTTTGATATTTGAGTGAGGATTTGAGAAATAAAGGAAAGAGAGCAGTTGATTTGTAAATAGCAAGTTTCGATTGGTTGTTTGTAATTAGTTTTTTTTTGTATTATTTAAAAGGAAAATAATTTTATTTTTTATTATTTCGTAGGGGACATGAATTCTATTAAAAATCTATAAAAAAAATAAATTATGCAAGAAATTCATGGATGTATATTTCATGCCAATATTTATTTTATTTTAAATATATATGTCTGTGAATTTCCTTATATAAATAAATTACAAGTAGTTTCTTCTAAAAGAATGATAATAAATTCCTTGTAGGTGGCGAGTCATCATTAGCCTTATGATCTGTTTGGGGCAGCTGTAGCTTATTGAATAATCTGCTGATAAGCTGATTAAAAATAATCTGCTGGTAAGTTAGGTGCAATGACTATTACAAATTTTTATTTTTTTGGAAAAGTCAGATCTTTGCCAATAAGCTCCCACCGCACTATTACAAATTTTTATTTTTTTTGGAAAAGTCAGACCGTTGTCAATAAGCTCTCACCGCACCTAGATAAGTGCGGTGTGAAATGTTGTTTTCTACGTTTTGAAAACGAATAAGATGTCAAAACACAGTTTACCCAAATAGGTCAGGCGTATTTTCAAAACGCCACCGCACCAAATAAGTTACAGCAATCGGACCCTTAGTTTTAATTTGTACTTTCTTTTTTCTTGGAGGAAGAGCATGCAAACTCTGTCACGCTTGCTAATTGGGGCACGTGGGGGCTTGTTTTATTGTATAAGATGTTCCAAAAAGCTTTTAGAATCTTGATGGAATAATTCTACTTCAAAGTATATTTGGGGTAATTATTATTTTTTAATTATATTTATTGTGTGTTTTTTAGTTTTCACTTAATTTTATTTATTTTATTTTTTAAAATGCTTAATATAAAGTTTAGATATTTTGAATATCATGCCAAGAGTTAACTATCTTCAAGTTAATCATGTGACCTTAGTAAAGTGCACAAATGGTTAAGTAAACCTTATTTATCGCTAAGCCCCAAATGAGTTTAGTAAGAAAATGGGACTAGAGGGTTGGGAAAATAAGAATTTTATTAACATGAAAGAGCTCTCATATGAATAGGCCAATAGAATATATACAAATTAAAAGACATCAAAATTGCACACAACCAAAAATTGATCATATATTGCCTATTTTTTTAATTAGGACTCATTTTCATCCTCTTAAATTTCATTTTTAGAAGTATTGAAATTTCATCTGAATAACATTATATCTTTTATAAAAAAAGAGCATTATAAAATTGTGAACTATCTTATTACACTATTTTACATTAATATTTGGTTGATCATTGAACCTGAAAGAAAAAATATTGACGATTTAAAGATTGAAAAGAGTGTTAAAACATTTAATATGATAAACACATAAACTCATTAACAACAACAACAAACTTTTATCACACTAAATGGGGTCGGCTGCATGAGTTCTTTTTCTTCATCGCGTTCTATTGAGTGTCATATTTTGTTTTAATTCTAATAAATTAAGATCATTTTCTATATAATATGTCTAAGTCTTTAGATGTCTACCTCTGTCTTTCTTAACATAAGTTGATTCTAAAACATCTACTCTTGTAACCAGATCATCTGATGATTTACGTTTAATGTGACCAAACTATCTAAGATGACTATCTCTAATTTTGTCCGCCACTGGAGTTACACCATCCATATCACGGATATATTCATTTCACATTTTTTCTCTAAATGTAAAGCCACTCATCCACTTAAGCATTCTCATCTCGACAACGCTTAGTTTTATCCTTCTCTTTTAAAGGCTAATATTTATCGATATAGAGCATTGTGGGTCTCACCACCATCTTATAAGGTTTTCCTTTCAGTTTAAGCAATACTTTTCTATCATACAATAGGCCCGAATCATTCCTCCACTTCAAATCCACTTCAACCAACCAACCTGAATTCTACAAATAACATCCTCATCTATATCACCATCACTTTGAACAATAGGCTCGAGATATCTAGAGCGTTCACACCTTTTAATAATTTGACCACCCATAGTTACAACATCTTCATTAGAGCTACTACTACTAAAATTACATTCCATATATTCAATTTTAGTTCTACTCAAACGAAGGCTTAGACTCCAATGTAGACCTCCACAATTCAATTTTTTCTTGAGCTTTTTCTCTAGTCTTATCCACAAGAAGGATATCATCAACAAAAATTATACGCCACGGTACATCCTCCTATAAATGTCCAATAAGAGCATTCGTAACTAAAGCAAAAAAGATATGGACTAGAAACCGACCCTGAAGTAATCCAACTGAAATAGGAAAATAATTGGCTAGTATACATATTTTTAATGACTTGAATATAGGTCATATCAACATCTTTTTTCTCTAAAACTCTCCAAAGGATATCTCTTTGAACCTTATCATAATTTTTTTCTTAATTAATAAAAATCACATGTACATTTTCCTTATTCTCTTTGAACTTGTCCGTCAAACCTCTCAATAAATGTATAGCTTCTATAGTAGGCCCGCCCGACATAAATCCAAATTGTTTATGAGAAATCTTTGTAATGCATCTTAACCTATGTTCAATTATCCACTCCTGTAATTTAAATTATGACACATCAACTTTCCTCTATAATTTGCACACTCTTGTGCATCCCCTTTATTCTTAAAAATTGGGACCAATATACTCTTCCTCCATTTCTTAGGCATCTATTTAATTTTTAAAGTAATATTAAAGCGTTTAGTAAGTTAAAAAACTCTCAAATCTTCTAATTATTTCCACACTTCAATTGAGATATCATCAGGTCCTATATACTTTTCACCCCTGGTTTTCTTTAAGGCCTCATTAACTTCTTTTTTACTAATGCTACGTTAAAAATGAAACATTTTAAACAAAGTGAAAACATTTTATTATTATTAATGATATTAGATCGCTAAGGTTGATCGAATTTTCAGAAACTTCTTTAAAAAAATTATCAAAATAGCTATATGTATATATATTTCACCATCTTTAGTATCTAGTCTATTATAAAGATCACTAAGAACAGAATTTTCAGCGCCACAGATCGTTCTCTTAAACTTCTTACAGGTGATTTTATATTTTTTTCAGTTCTCTAAGCTTTTACATTTAAACCCATTTTGATAGCATAACTTCTAATATTTTATACTTTCTTGCACATTATTATTTTACCACCATCTAATTTTATTTATAGAAAATTTATTTCTTTTGATTCTCCAAGTGTATTCTTTGTCACTTGTTTAATAATATTTTTTACTTTATCCCTCATAGAATTTGCTTTTTCTCGAACATCTCAAATCTTGAAATCTTGAAATTTACTAATAAAAATAATTTTGTTTATGCTTTTTAGGTGCCTCTATCTAATCTGTCAACAATGATTTCTGATATTCTTTATTTTATAACTTTTCGTCTTAAAATCTAGAACTAATAATCAATGTTGAGTACTTCAATCCTCACTCCGAATGATTTTACAATTTGTACATTCTCAATTATCTCTTCTTCTCATAAGAAAATAATTTATTTCTGTTTTATTAAATCCATTTTTATAAGTAATATTAGCAATAACAAAATCAAATATTAGCAATAACAAAATCAAACACGAAAGTAATATGACTCTACATTCTTCACTAATCACTCCAAAACCTTAGCACCATGAATAATTTTAAAATCTTCCACCACTCTACCAACATTTTAATATGCTCATTTCTATTAAGTCTTCTAGGTCATTCCATAATTTTTCTTTAGTTATTATATATAAACCAACTTGAGGAGCATAAACACATATAATATTAAAAATCTTAGTATCAACAATAATCTTAAGGGCTATAATTCTATCTCCAATTCTATTAATTTTAGCAACATTATCGTTCAAACTTTTATTTATAATTACTCTCACACCTTTTCTAATGCGACTCTTACCTGAATACAAAAGCTTAAAACTAAAGTTATCAATCTCCTTAGTCTTTCTCCAACCCATTTAGTTTCTTGAATATATAAGATATTTATCTTTCTATGAATCATAATATCAACTAATTCTATAAACTTACCTGTGAGAGTATCTATATTCAAAGATCCTATTATAGTTTCACGAACTAACTTTTTTACCCAGATTCGTTCGTAATATGAGAACCCTTATTTATTTGACACTACATTTGGGATTCAGCGTAACGACCCTTACACACTTTTCACTGTACTCGAGTCATATAAGGGGCGCCCCAACATTTACTCAATGATCAAAATAATTCATGTCATAATTTTTCAAAAAATTTTACGTTAACCGTCATACTACCAATACAATCATTCACTTTTTACATATGGGACTTGGGGGACCCGGCAATAGCAATGTTATAAAAATAATAATTTAAATAATTATATAATACACTCATTAAATATGAATTAAAATAATATAATACTTATACAATATGTATATTAAATTTATTTAAAAATAAAAAAAATAATTTAAATATATAAATATAAATAATTTAATGATATGTTTTATCAATTATTATTCTCTCACCCCGGCCCAATATTTTTAGCCTGTCCCAATCATGTTTTCACAACCCCGCCTAAATTTTCATTCCTATAATCATATTCATATAACTCATTTTTAATCTCATATCATAACACAAGGCTAAAATTATAAACTTTAAATTATTAAAGAGAGAAAGTGCGTTGCAGCCCACTTTGTTGGCAGACTAAATTTAATTTTATATCATTTATGAGAATTTTAAAAATCCTATAATTAAATATTACATTTTAAAATCAATCATTAATTAATGTTAATTAAAATTTAGAACTTTAATTACTGTAAACGCTTGTTTTGATACAAAATGAAGTTCCAGTTAGGTTAAATCAAATTATATTTTTTTATCACTCATTTCAGAAATTATTCATTCTAATAAAAATTCAACTATTTACATGAACTTCATTTGAAGCCAAATTAGCATTAAATTAAAGCAATCATGTCAATCCAAAATTGACTCGAGAGTAGCTTCCATTCCTACATTGCAACGTGTTGGATGATTGAGTCATTCATTAAAATAGTTTAAATGGATGAGAGTTTTGGGGAGGAAATTAAATAATTGTTTGATTATATTATGCAAATTTATGCATATTTATTCACATTTTCCACCAATAAAAAATGAGGGGAAGATAGAGAAACATCAAATAAAAATAATGCTAATACAAATCTATGCTACTTATCATAATTATGAAAGGAACCTTTTTTTAATTAAAAAAAGCAGCATTATTTGTCTGAATGCCACCTATGATGTTATTGCAACGAAAACTATTACATCCTGACATCTGTTTGTCTGGATGGGGGGTATGGATCACACAACGCCACATACAATAGCATAGATCACAATACACAGTTGTTTGAGCGTGAGTCAACCACATGTAATATTTTCTCCATTGCAATATATTGTTATTTTAGATGCTCGATTGATTAAAATTGAGATTATATTGTGAATAATAATGTATTCCGTGTTGATTGCTCAAAATTTGAGGTGATGAGTTACTCCTTTCGATGTAATATATAGTACTTAGGTTTATAGAACTTGGAATATCTTATTTTATATGCAACAATCTAACTGATCGTCGATCAATATCATAGTCTGACCGAGGGGTGGACCCCCTTTCCTGGGGGATGTGCAATTTGATCCTGTGTGTGTGTGTGTGTATATATATATTGCGAGTTTGTGCGTGCCGCGTACCCTAGTTTGTTGATTGGCATCCACGGTATGAGACCCCTCAGATCGAGAGTTCGAATCCCCTCTATCACTGCTAGTATTAAGAAGGTGGTGCTCGAATTGTTAGGTATATTAGGGGTGATTGGAGACTCGTATAACAACATCTGGCCATAATATATATATATATATATATATATATATATATATTTTG